>NC_079462.1:27600725-27903756 GCF_026250575.1 Diorhabda carinulata | reverse complement strand
GCAATGCATGGTTACATTAAGCATTTTTTCGGTTGTTCAGAGTGTAGTCAACATTTTCAAAATATGGCCAAAAGAAGAGAGATTTTCAATATTACTTCCTGGGACGATTCTATACTTTGGCTGTGGAGCGCCCATAATGAAGTTAACAAACGGTTATCAGGAGACGAAACAGAAGATCCTGAATATCCCAAATACCAATTTCCATCAAAAGAACGATGTCCAAGATGTTACCATGAAGACAATTCTTGGAATATAGTTGAAGTACTTCATTACATTAAACATGTTTATTCAAATATAAATGTTAGGTACATTGGATCAGATACAAAGGTTTTGCATTTAATACTAGATAATAGATCCAATACTGAAAGTGATGCTGGTATCTTTAAAACTATTGACACAGCTTTGTGTTTGATACTATATCTAGCATCTTTCATGTTGCTCCTAGTACTAATTTATGTCTTTCTTAGGCGGAGTTATAGAAATCACAGAAAAAAATTATATCAACATGCTTTATTAGGAAAAGTTTGAATTAGAGAATTATAATTTGAAATTAGAATGAGATTAAATTGTACATTTTTGAAATAAATTATAACAGACACTTGCATAATCATCACCATAAAGTTTTTTCGCATTATGTTAATCTTATCAAACTTTTTACTAGAAATAAAATTTAATAGTTGATGATGATGATGATGATATTCCTTATCAAAACGTTTTTTTATTGATATATTTGCATATTTATAATCTTTATCAAGAGCAAGTAGTAACTAAATGTTTTGAATACTCATAAAGTGAGAAAAAAACTTGACATAATTGATTACGAATTAAAAACTGGGGTTAAAAATTCTAAGTGTGTTGATATAAAAGTAAATAATATGTGCTATACATATTCCCTTTGTCAATATTTTCAGTCATTTGATTCATTTTCACACTAAGTATTTCAAATAATTTTTTTCTTCATTTATGTCTCTTGTAAAATTTAGCAGTTTTAGAAGAGCGATATAATGTCTACATTACTTGAAGTATTTTAATGTATTTCAAGATATTATGGACATGAAAATAAATTAGACAATGAAAATAAATTAGAACGTTTCATCATGTACCATCTGATTACTTATGTAATGTTTTTTATATTTATTTACAAACTTTCTTTTTGTGGTGTGAATTAATAAACACTGTTTCTTGATTTATATACATACTACACTTAATTTATAATAATTCACTTATAACTATAACATTCTTAATTCCTTCTATTCACTAAGACTATTTATTATAGACTAACTAAATTGCGCTACATTATCTCCTTATATATGTATACCAGAAGAATTCTCTAGATCTAGAAAAATAAAGAAACAAAACAAATAAATAAATAGACCTGTTTACAAATTATTCAAAAGAAATATTGTATATAAACTGCTTGCTATAATAAAAAGATATATAAAAACAAACTTCCGCCGAAATTTAGAATTTCAAGTATTTTGATCGTACATCACAGGTGGCCGCTTTCGTCGAATTTAAGAAATCAACTAAATCCAGACAGGGCCGGCTCCAGTTAGTAACACTTATGAAAAATTATTTTGTGTAGTTCCTTATCAATTGGCGTGATGTCAAGTTTTTATTTTTTTACGTTTATTTATGGTATAAAGGATTATTATAATATTAATGAAATGCTTAGTTGTTTAAGGGGTTATTCTTGTCTAGAGGTATAAATTTTAGGCATTTTTGAAAATAACGTAAAAAAATGAAAAAAATTTTTACTATCCATTTTTTTATAAGATATTTATTGACTTTTTAAGAATATAAAAATTGTAAAAAAAATTAGAATTTCCATAAATTTCAGGCCGATAAAGTGGGAGCTACAAAAAAACTGTGTACCCTATTCGATTCCAACCCTTGTAGTGATCTGGAACAAAAAATTTGAAAAATTCTTAATCTGTAAAGATGTCGCTATCGCATTCACAAAATCGCGTCGACATGAATCAGTTTTTTTGCTCCTTTTTTTGACCTTTTCGAATGTTTTAAAATATTCCAAATTGCAATTTTTTAAAATCCAAGGCAGACGTGATGATATATAAAAAAGATTTCTACCGAATTTCAAGGGAATTGGTCGGGAAGAACTTGAGTTATCATGTCAATCACTTTGAAAAAAGTAATTTCGAGAAAAAAGCGTTTAAATTTTGAGAAACAATTCTAGCAGAATAACTCGTTCCACTGGGTTAACTTAGACGCTACGTCACAAAATCTACTATATCTCGGGAAATAATACGAATTAAAAAAAATCTGTTCAAGAACATATTCTTGAGGGACTAAGCTTTGAAAATATGCAAAAAAATCGATTTCTTCAAATTTCTTAACCCCCTTAGGTGATTAATACTTTATACATCTAATAGCTTATCATTTATCCTATTGGGCGATACTTAAAAGAAAGAAGGTAATGTTGAAAGATATACTATCACCGATTTTTTTGTGAATAAAAGAGAAATATTTTACCATGAATTGTTTTGTGATATGTTTAAGAGATTAGGGTGCGTTTTTGATGAAAACTCCCGCCACTTTCGAAAGTTATCATCATATTTCAACTAATATACACCAAACATTGACCATATAACGAAACCTTCCTTATGAATTACAGTATCTAGTGGTAATAACCACGTGAAAATACTTTCTTCAGTTTTAAAGTTAATCACAAATAAATAGACTTTGTTTTTTAATATATAGTGAAGATAATTTTAACTTCTTGTCTTTCCATGCTCTGCATTTACTTTGCTCTTTTTTATCATTATTTATTGTAATTATGAATTCCTTTTTCATAAAAATATAATCAGATCTATCTTGATTTATACATTCGAAAATAGAGAAGTACATTGTAACTATTAGATTATATTCCTCCTAAAATTCCTCATTATTGTGATGTCATAATTATAAGAATTGACGCTGACTGAATTTATATTATTTATTAAGAATCATCCGTTGTAATTGTCATTTTAATATATTACTGTTTAATATATTGGAGTATTATTTACTTTTAGCCTAAAAGTAACACCCTCTAGACGTGAGTAACGGGTCATATTGAAATTTGAAAAAGATTCTAGGACGAAACTATGTTGCATTAAATAAAACGAGTAGTGCGTTGGGTATCTAGATATCTTGTCTATGCTCGTCCCAAAACACGTTTCCGTCACTATTATAATATTTTTGCAGTGTAGCGGTTTGAAACGAACGTGTTTTTTACTCGTGCCGAAAACCTTGTGTGACGAAAAACAGATCAATTTCAAATTTCTCGTTAAATTGGAAAAAACTCCGACTGAGTGCTATAAATATTTGCAAGAGGCCTATGGGGATAATTATCTATCTCGTGCGCGCGTTTTTGAGAGGTGTAAGCGCCTTAGTGCGGGCCGAGAGTATACTGACGATGACCAACGCCCATGTTGCCCTGTGACTGTTTTAACTCCGGTAACAGTGACCAAAATCAACCAAATTTTGCGCGCAGATCGTCGAATGAGCATCCGGATGTTTACCGAGGCTGTAAACGCCGGTAAGGTAAAATTTCGCACATGACAAAAGTCTGTGCGAAATTGGTACCGTAAAAACTGACTCCTGACCGTCAACGGTAGAGTATTGGAGTGTAGAATAATTTTTATATTAAAACCATTTTTCGTAACCAGTCTCGTTATTTAATAGCCAGACCTCGTAGTTCGAGCTGTCATTGTCATTGATTTAAAAGAAAATTTAATAAAATTTGACTTTGTTAGCATCGTCGAGTTCTTTTACTAAGTTATCAAATCCAATGTTTTCAGCAATTTCATTTTCGATTGACAAAGTTGCTGGAAAATAGAAGAATGTCGAAATTTAATATGCATCCAGTTCAACTTTGAATAACTTTTGAAGGATTGAATATATCAATAAATTGTTAGGAAGTTTTTTTGTAGAGCGTTAAATTTTTAACAAGAATACATCTGGACAATTCCAAAATCTCGTGCCCATTCTATGTTACAGATTTCAAATTCCAAAAGAACGTTGTTCATTGAAATGAGAAATGCAAATTTGGAGTTCGGTACTTCTTAAAATTAATTTCACGAGCTCTAATTTGCACAGTGTTTTTCCAATAACATTTTCGGTATAATAATGAAAACAATAATTCATCGATTTTTTTAAATAGCTCTCTTTTCGAAAGTTTTTGTTAAAAAGAAATAGTTACTTCTTCTACCTTATTTCTAGTGTTTTTTTTTGCTATTAATCTGTAGCTGATACCAGAAAAAATTTAGTGAGTATACCTACAACAACTTCAGTGTGCCCTGTAATCCATTGGAGGGAAACTTTATTCTTCTTATCCATCTCATTTAGCTTGGTCAGATATTACTAAACCAGTTTGTATTCTATGATATATTAGCTTAGAGCTTTAATGGTTCTTTGGCTTTCGGACAAGATGGTGTTCTGTTTGCGATAATTCTTCTCTGGGTTGAATTGGGCACATTAAATTGTATTTCTGCTTGAAAAATACTTGGTGTATTGTTCAGGTTTTCAAAGTGTTTGGTTCTGGGTCCGTACACTCGTATTCCAGTGCTGTCTATTGTTTTAGATTCGTCCGTATACCATTTAATGGCATTTCTGTTCATTTCTTGTATGATGTTATTATCCCACTTACTTCTACAGCATAGTTTTGATATAAATCTTTGTCCAAGCTAAATTTTTTTGGTATTTCATCTTTAGACATAATATCCCAAATTTTATTATTATATTTGAAAAATTTAACTTTTGTTTTTCTTTATCTGAAAAATTTAGTTGTAATTTATTCCGCCTCGCCTTTCCAATACTAGGTGAAGAGATGGAAGATTTGGAATTACTTCTAGAGCAACTGTTGGGCATGATCCCATGTCACCGGTAGCACATATGCCAGCCAAACTCTTGGTGTTCAGACCAGTTCTGCCTCATACGTAATGATTAGTCTTACAATTGTCGTGTACATCAAAAGTAAGATCTAAGGAGTTTACTATCTAGTGTGAGATCCAGTTAATCCTCTCTGTTTTCTACTCAATGGTTTTCCCTTCTAAGCTTGATGGACGTGAGATTGAGTTTTTTCTTTCTAGTGAAGGTAATTAGGTAGATCTATCGTAAACTCCATTGTATATACAAAAAGTTGGAACCTGTGCATCCATTTGATAACTTGTTGATACGATTTCTTTTCCAAAGTTAACATTAAGTAGTGAGATTATTCATTAAAATGAAGAGAGAATAATAAATAGTTTTGGATGAAGTTTATCGGAATTTTTGAAAATCAAACTTATTAAAAAATGCAAAAAAAAACAAAATATTGATTTTATATGTGCGTCTCACACCTCAATAGAAGAAGAAAGGTCAGCTAATAATAAAAAAAGGAAGACTTTATCACACAATGATTTGAAAGCGTAATAAGAGAGCCAACTCCAAAAAAGCATAAAGAGAAAACAGATAATTAGAAGAAGTCAATATAAATTATCACGTGTGGAATTCTAGAAACATGTAAAAGTGAACAAGTGGTCCTTTTTCGCATTTGATTCTGGCATAAGCGTATCAAAGATGACTACTTATAAGCAAGAAAGAAAAAAATCAGTGTGAGAAATGTTTTGTGGTGAGCTAACCGTGAAACACTTATGGTGCATTCTTCAATCACTCATAACGAACAGGTTCACCACTACGATCTTTTTGTCCTAAGCGTTATAATTGTAAACCTAAGTGTAATAGATTTTGAAACGTTTTCCGCGTTGAGGAAATAATAACAAATGACAAAATAGAAAAAATTTGAATTCAATGTACCAAAAATCTCAGTGTCTCAGTAGTTGAATATTTCGTTACTGTTTATAAAAAAATGCGATGAGAAGAGAAGATTAATTTCGAGTTTATTCTAAAGGACCATAATTACGGGTCACTGTTTGTCAAATAAATGTCATCATTATATTAGGTGCAGTCGAACATGATTCAGTCATATAAAAATACATGACACAATCGTCTTTCTTAACGGCGTCGCGCCGATTGAGAGTAAATATAGATAAGAATAATAGGAAACCATTCAATATGGATTTTTTAAACCATATAAATATTTAGTTTTCATGTATGTGAAGGTAACGTATGCCTTTCGCCCCATTTATCATAATTCAGTTAAAACCTGTGTTGACCATGTGGATTTGGAGAAATCTCATTTTGAATACTATGTTCTTTTGGTGAGTAGACATTCAAGTAATGTTTTACGAATTGATTCAAGTTTAACAAACATCTTTTTGTATTCATTTGAATGGAAAGTGATTTCTTCGTTTGAAATAGCAATAATTCACATATTTCTCTCACATTTGTAAACATTGCAAAGTTTATAGATTAAAAAAGAGCAATTGAATCTGCGACTGAAATTTTTATCAAGTGAGACCACTGGACGTAATATTTTACTTTTTTCAACCAATATTTGAAAATAGTAGAATGCGTATTAATATATTGAGAAAGTAAAACCATCAAGTTTTTTGATTTATACATTTCTGCGATTGATGGAAATATCTGAAGAATGTCAACAACAAACTTGAAAAGGTTGCCAGTAACACTTCATTTAAATCGCCAAATACAAATTAAATAGAGGAAAAGTCTAAATTCAATAAATATTAATCCCGAATCAGATAAAGGTGTACTTATACTAGAAAAAACGTTACAAATTACTAGATTACAAATTTTTGAATTATTCGATTTGTTGACTATTTTCTGGAAATAGATACATCATCAGGATAGACGATTCGAATGATCAGGCCTTTTTCCAGATTTTACATTACTTATTAGAATTATTTGGGACCAATACTATGTGAATTACCAGAGCTTTGAATGATGTTATATTCTAGTAGGTGAATCTTAACATACTGATTTTGTAAATTGGAGAAAATTTGTTTTGACTCGCGCTATTTTCATGAGAAATTCTCCAGTAGGTTGTTATAATTTTGTTGTGTTCTATAGATATTTAAGCTTAAGCCAGATTTTTACAGTTAGGTGAGAAGCGCGTTATGTTTTCTTTATTTCTATTGCAGTTTCTGCATCTACCTGTCAATTTCTAGGGGACATATTTTTGGTTTTTATTACATAAAAATGTTTACCAATCATGAACCTTTCTGTTACTGAAAAAAAACGTTTAAGGTTTAATCCTTTCAAAGGATTTAGTTTTATCCATTACGAGTATATTTGGATTCTCATCTTTTTGGAATGGTTTCATTAATCAATTGGACTTGTTTGCAATCACTACTAATGGTTGGATTGCTCTGCATAGTCCTAAGGTTGTTATATTGCCTGTTATCCTAAGCTGGATCGTAATATTTAGTAGGTTTGTTTGTTTCAGCTTCAGATATCACAGGTACTTTTGCTAGTTGGTACATTGTGCTGTTGTCGTTAGATGGGAATGTTAATTTCTGTAATAAATTTGAAAACACTTGATATTTCCGAAACACTTGAAGACAAATAGGACATTGTACATGAAACATGTCTAGAATTTTCTGAAAAATCCAATAAATAAATGATAAACAGATTGCATTTGAAATAAGAAAGTTGGTGTTGGCCACTCTCATATGACACCCTGCATAATACGCCTTAATTTATTTATTACCGTATTTGGAGTAACAAAAATTTCATTTTACGTTTATGGTTTTCTTTTGTTAACGTATGGTACAATTCTGACTGTTGAAATTAAAGTGATAAATTGGTAATGAAATCTGCATTAAAAAATACGCATTAATATTTTATTTGTTCTGTATAAAACAGTTTTTAATAATTGAAAAAACTCCTTTGAAAATTGTAACTTAAAGACTTAAAGTCTATTACGTTTTGTAGGTGGACCGATGCGTTATTATGTAGTTTTAAAAATGGAAAAATTACTTGCTCCAAACCCTTAGAAGATGATCTTTACTCCAACATAACAGTAGTGGTTGATTCAGACGAAGTATTGGATCTAAGCATTACAGATACAAATATTTCCTTCATTGACAAGTACATGTTCAACAAATATAGAAAGATGCATACACTTTCATTAGACAGCATATACCTCAAAAAAATCAACGTTAATACCTTCAAAGATTTGAAAAATCTTAGAAATTTGTACCTTTCAAATAATCGCCTCGAAAGTTTCAATTTTAATGATACTTTTTCCAACAATAACGTGTTATATAAGCTAGACTTATCTAATAATAATTTAGCAGTTTTAGATGGTTTTGATAATGACATATTTAAGAGTTTGACTCTACTAAATATATCCAACAACAACTTAGAATATCTACCTTCAGGAATTTTAACAAGATTAACAGAAAACAATAAGTTTTATTTATTAATAGACAATAATCCTTGGAATTGCTCTCGTTCGGAATGGTCTCAAGTTCTTGATACAAATATGATCAACGCCTTTTGCGCCGATTTGGATAATATTTATGATACAGTTGAAGATAATATAACTGTAATAGCCACACCTCTGGTCCAAAATTTAGATGTAATCACAGAAAATACTGTGACTACACCTGTAAAACAAACAAAATCATCCAGTAGCTTATGTGCTTACGAAACAAAATGCTTCTCTTATTGTATTTTTTGGTTCCTCGGAGGAATATGGGTGGGAATCATTCTAGGAAACATATGTAAGCTTAAAGCTCTTATATGTCCAGCCGCGCAAAATACTAGTCAAGAAATGGATACTCAATATAGTGAGTATGTTTTGAAGTATGAATTTAATATTATTTGCGTTCTATCAACATTATTTTTTTTTAGCCAAGTTTGATGTTATGTGATAACTGAGAAATTATTATACTATATTTTAACGTCTATGTCATTTATTAAAATAATAATCCATTACATCACATTTTTTAATTATTCAATAAATAAAAACTAAACAATTAATAACTTACTTGATACTATCATTATTCGGAAATATGATTACAATTTTAACTGAATTTCTGTCTAGAAACTAGAAAATTTCATTAGTTGAATCTTCCTGTTTAATTTCTATTAAAAAGATACGAACTCAATTTGAATTTGATACATTTTAACTTCACCAACTATAAAATTAAATAATCGCACCCGAGATCTACAGATTTGGAACGTTACCCATTTGAAATGAGAATCTTTTGATAATTTTAGTAGATACTAAAAATAACGTTGTATTATGAAAATGATAACGTGATATTAGGTTTAGTGAGATAACGTTGGGCTAGGTCAGGTTCATTCCACATTCTTACATTTCTAAAGGCAGTTTCACATGGTGCAAGGCCACGTGCAAGAAATTGCATACAAGTTCAAAATATTACCAAGATGAATAATGCACGTTGCTTGAAATTATGCAAGTCTATTGCCATTGCATCATGACTGCAACGAACAAAAATTTAATTGATAATAGTAAACAATTTCCTAACCTCAAATTTTATTTAATATTTTTTGACCAGCTTAAAAATGAAAATAACGAAGTTAAATAAAGTAAATAGAAAAAATTGGCCAGAGGATCACTGGCCATAATTATATCTGATGCTGCCTTGCTGTTGGAGTTTGATGGATAGGTTGGATGATAATCCAAAAGTAACTAAATTTCTCCCTAGACCTTATTGCAACTTACACGAAATAATGATGACACTCAATCGGTAATATTACGAGTGCAAGATCTTGCATGAAATAATTATCTGAATTTAATCTGCGCATGCTTTTTAAAGCCACTAAAGTAACTTAAACAAATTCCTAACGTCACATTTTATTTAATATTTTGTGACCGGTTTAAAAATGAAAACAACAAAGCTAAGTGAAATATCTACTATTGCCTTGTTTTTGGAGCCTGATGGACAAGTGGGTGTTACGTGAAAAGTAACTAGATTTCTCCCTAGAACTTACTGCAACTTACACGCAATAATAATGGTATAAAATCCTTAATCAACTAAATTTAATCTGCACATGCTTGTGATCAAGAAATATTACATCTTGTATTGCATTGCACATTGTATTGCATCATGTCAGCGGTTTTTATCGAGAAATATTGCGCCCTGCATTACATTGCACGTTGTATTGCATCATGTCATCGGTTTACTATGTTAATATTTATTTAGTACGTGGTACGAATACAGTATCTTCAAAGTTTAGAATTATTATTACAAAGAGTTATATTTATTTATTTGAAAGTCAACATTAATTACATTTCAATATTTTTTCCTTAGAGTACTATTCCTCAAATGACAGCTAATGTATTATGAGCTAATTTTCTACAATAGTTGATTTTAAACGAACAGGTTTAAGATATTTTTTAATAAAAAAAATTACGTGAATGCATTTAGTATTGTTATTTAAATGGAAATACGAAAATTTCATAAAAATTACAGCCGTACAAGCAGCGAAGATGCTCAAGGTCAAGGGTGACCAAAAAAGGAGGTTACAAGTAAACATCGTCATGGAAATTTGTAAAGTGAAAATAAGAGTTAGATATATTACATCATTTTGAATGACTAATACAGCACGAAAAACCTCTTTCTAAAGGGTTACCGCATTTCCTCACTATACGAGAAAAAATGCAGCAATCCGTTCATGACTTCTATTGTGGAATGTGTATGGATCAGATTGTTCATCGACTATTTGCAAAAGGGAAAAACAATCATCAGTGATTATTGCTACAAATTATTGAACTGAAGAAATTATTTGCTTGTTGTGTAGACAAAAATTCTCTCTCACCGTGTCTTAATTGAAAAACACCATAGTCTCAAAAAATTGTTTCCGCATCTACTAAATTTCAGCGACAAATTGCTGTTTCAAAACTAGGAGAAAATACTAAATGGAAAGGAATACCAATTAAATAATGAGGTGGAACAAAAATCATTATATGAAATTGACATGTAACGGTTGAGGAAGCTCTAAAAGATAGAACACTATACACTAATAGAACAAAACAGGTTCTTTGTTCACTAGACTGGGGACTAACCATCGAATTCTTTACTCATAATAATTTTTTACAGATAAATTTGAAATACAGACATGATACTGAATCTACTGAGTTACATCAATCGAATGTCATATTTATTCAAATATCTATGAATAAACTCAACATGCTAATTTTTCCATTTATTTTGTAGTATTCCCTCAACCGGGAAAATAGGAGGGAGGAGTAACATGTTTCGAAAGTGCTTGACTGAAATCATATACCAAACAACATTTTTCCGTTGATATGGGACACGTACATTTGCAGAGGGTTTACTGTTTAATCGATTTGTCATAAAATAGGAATTCATGTAAAAGATGGTTTTTTAACAGGTTAGTTGCAAGTGTTACTCATCAACCCCCTTTTAGTTTCTATGCCCTGCATGTCGAGCGCATCCTCCTGTGAAATGCGTCAATATGTATATAACAGAGTGGAATAATTAGTTCTTTGTAATACCTTTACAAATGTTTATTATTAAGAATAAATGGAAATAATAAAAATAAATTTGTTATTAATTTTCAAATATGTTTAATATACACCTGAATGAAAAAATCGTTTTAATATCAGTGTAATACCGTATTATCAATATTTTGGGTGCGATTCATCAAGACTTTAGCTTCTACAACGACCACTTCAGTTAACTCTGAAATAGCCCAATGATTGTTTTTAAAGTTTATGAGGTTGTGACAAAATTTAGTCGTGTGCAGGTATAAAAATTAGTTGAGTTCCAACTAATTTGTGCTGTTTGTATATTTTATATTATGTTATAATCATAATGGCGGAAGGTTATGTCGGTTACCGCCACAAGTGATAGAGGTTCTTTAAATTAAAACATAATAAAACTGAAATTTACATATATCATTCTTTGTTCTATTATATTTTTAAAGGCGTAGGTTTTTTTCTGTTTAAAACAATTCATTAAACTGAACAATATTTTAAAGCCCGATAATACGAGAACGGCTTGACGAAGAGTACTTGTAAAAAATATTTTCCACAGATTATTACCACTAGATCGATGCATCGATTTTCTGAAATGGATCTCAACTAAACCATTTTTGCGGAAGAAGTGATAAATCTTATCGCCGTTTGGCTAATTTTTATGCAACAATAACGTATAAATGAGCAGGCGCAGTGTCGTGATTCTTCAACAAATGTTGCCGTTTTTTATTAACTTCGGTATCAAAACGTAACTGCAAATCAATATAACATTGGACAGCTTTCCATTTTTCTAAATAATTAACAAGGATTACACGTTTGGAATCTCAAAAAACTATGCCCATGACCTTATTCGCCGAAAAAATTGTTTCTGCTCTCTTGGGAGTACGTTCCTCGAATGAAAATCATTGTTTTTATTCTATTTCAATTTCTGAGGTACAAGGTGTCCGTCGGGAATATATACTACTTTGTTTTGCCGCCATTTTGGTAAACGTTAATGTTGACAGTTCATATTTGACAGTCGTGAAGTAGAGACGTCGCAAATTTATTATAGAAAAATATTCGGTAAACCAACGTGTTTTAATCGTTAAAAGATTTTATCAAAATCAATCATCGATTACTGTGACGATGAGAAAGTTACGTGAAATTTTTGGGACAAACAACGTGCCAACAAGACGCACTATTTATCGGGTAGTGAATGATTTCGAAGAAAGAGGGACTGTAGCTGATAGGCCCAAGCATAGACCACAACGTACTGCAAGATCGACTGAAAACATTACTGCTGCTCAAGAAAGGGTTCAAAACAATCCATTAACCTCAATTCGACGGCGTGCTCAGGAGCTTGGTCTTCAAAGAACAGCTTTGGCTACAATTTTGCACAAGGATTTGCATTTGTTTCCATTTAAGATTCAGTTGACAAAAGAGCTTTTTCCAGTAGACTATTTACGCCGCCGTACATATGCCAATAGGATGTTGCAGCTTGCCCATGACAACCCCCATTTTCATTAAACTAATAATAATGAGTGACGAGGCACATTTTCATTTGAATGGATATGTGAATAAACAGAATAGTCGGTTCTGGGCAATGGAAAACCCTCAAATTATTCATCAGTCACCTATGCATCCATTCAAAGTGACAGTCTGGTGTGCAATTTGGTCAGGAGGAATCATTGGACCTTACTTCTTTGAAACTGAAAACGGCGTAACGGTAATTAGAGAGCGATATCGTTAGATGATTTAAAACTTTTTAACGCCACGACTGCATGCTTTGGGCTTGATTAACATGTGTTACTGCGAGTCCTCTTTCCACATCAAGTTATTTCAAGATATGATGATGTTGATGGCCTCCACAGTCGCCTGATTTGACTGCTCCGAACTTCTTTTTGTGGGAATATCTGAAAACCAAGGTTTATGCAAACAAACCGAAAACGCTGGAGCAACAAAATATTAGTGATGAAATTAATGAAATACCGCGTGAAATGTAATGTAAAATGTGCTTAAAATATAAGATCCATTCTTTTTCATTTAATCAAAAATTATAAACAAACAAATTAGTATACCTTTCCGGCGGACACCTGTTATAACAGTCTACCAGAGTTTTATTTACTGTGTAATGTAGACAGAAATATTAATTTTGTTTATGTTTGAAGATATCCACATACAAGTTTGAATCATTTTCAATGCCAGCGAATTTCTGATCAGCATTCAACAATCAAACAATTTTTGTTACGAATTTTTGTTACGAATTGCGAACCTGTTGATAATTATTTTTCATAAGCTATTTCACATATTTTTATTCTTATATTTATTATTATAATATTATTAGTGATTATTATAATCGCTAAGTGCAAAAGTACGATATAGATATATAGTATAGATAGCATATCTATATAGCTTAGAATTCAAGGCGGACATGTACCGTTTGTCCGGCATATACCTAAAAAAATTATAATTTCATTGAATTTATCCCAAATTCTTGTATTCTATCATATTACGACATATATCGATATTCTTGAAGAATTTGTTTTTAGTGATGAAATAACATCCTTTAGTGAATAGTAGGACTTAGTAACTAGGATCGGGTCAAGCCTATCATGATCTGATGTTCGGAAGCTAACTCGGATTCTGATTGAGTTAATCGGGTCATAATCTTATGATAATATGATTTTTACCTTGATAGACCGGCGGGTAAATGGTATCAGTTGACTGGTTGTTTCATTTGAGTATGGTTTTTTGATTTTCAAAGTTATTTATTTTCTATCAATGCCTTTTATTATATTGAATTTAGGGTTTTTATACTTTTCGTCATTTTATTATAAAAATAGCTTATTAGTATTAAATATCCGTATCTCTAGAACTAACAATTTTACACTTTTTTCTCTAATTATCCCTCAAGAACTATTAAGGATATACCGACGACATAGTCATCTACGCGAGAGTGACATAGTTCAAAGATGACTCAACTACACAAGAAAGAAGTGTCGATCGGTGGGACTAAATGCCAACCTGAATAATTAGGTACCTTCACTACGAAGAAAAAATTTAATCTCAATCCCATAAAGTTAGACGGACAAACCATTGAGTGGATAACAGAGGGGCAATATTTGAGATTTACACTAGATAGAAAAGTCCTTTGGAAGATAGGAATATAGGGAAGACAAAATCGACTATTATGATTGACATTTTCAACAGTGAATTTCGTTTTAGAACCTAAATTGTACATTTTTTTATTAATTGCTGTTTCAAATCAATCAAATGGTATAAAGCTTTCGTAAATCATTTAGTATTATTAGGCACTGATCTATTAGCTGTAAAATTAACTAAATTTGGAATTTCTAGCGATTAATTATTCAGTTAACAATGTTTGCTGAACTTTTCAATAACTTTGACAATGAGATTAGAATAAAGGCAAACAATTCTGTTGTTACCATATCTATTTCAAAACTAACGTTAAACGTATATACTTATCACGTCATTTTGGATAAAACACCCATTGTAACGTCGACTATTTACGTAGGTGTCATTTCCACGGTTGCGCGTTTCGAATTATCATTTACCAAACGACGCTCCAAGTTGATATTTCAACCACCCCAAACATTGGACAGAAACAGGTACGGACTGAACTAACAAAATGAATATATTCTCGAGAAGTTTATTATTTATACTTTCTTGGATGTTGAATATTGAGCAAAAGCCAACAACCATATTTGTGATATTTCAAGCTATTAAATACACACTATCTTTTATATTCCTGATATGTATAATATTCAATGATGACTAGAACATGGAAAAGGGACAAGGAAACGAGGTGTACCCCAAGGGGAAACAATTTAACAATAGTTTTTGGTTTTGATGATGATGAACTTTCCGAGACCTGAATATGGCGCCAAAAAGTGTTGGATTGACCATACACGTGAGGATAGCATAGGAATCTAGAAAATTTCAGTGTACATAGAGATAGTTGAACTTTAACTTTAAGAATAAAAAACTCCCTGCGTTTTCCCAGTATCGATATATGACATGGATGAGGTGATTCTGAATAATAACACAACGAAGAAAGTTAAGAGCAATATAGAAAACCAAAAGAATAGACAGATGGAAAAGTAACACTATTGGAGTGGATATTAATCAGAGATGTAGCGAGACGCCCTACTTCGTTGTATTGGAGATTAAGAGAAACCACGTGAGGGGTGACCTTTTTAGAGATGTGGGATTTATATACCTCAAAATAGGCAGACATGGAAATTCTTCAAGAATAAAGGAGTATACAGCTAAGGACAAGAAATATATAGAAACAATTACTAAAATTTGAAACAGACGTATTATTTGAAATTATTATAACCAATAGTTAAAGTTTAGATTGCAGCATTTAGAGCTTTGATTATTTTACAATAAATAAGAGAAATGTATCGTAGATAAATCTATATGTGACGCAATTTTTCAACGAATTATGAGACGGAATAGGTGTATGGATTTCGATTTGACCGGAAAATGGAGCCTACTAGATAGGCAGCCATTCATACGACTTCCTCTCACGATTCATCCTTACAACTAGACATTTGCTTCCTATGAAATCATTACATTTCCATACGCTTCACATGTGCAAGTCTCTATAACTTTCTTTCTCCAAAATACATCTTCTTTCTTCAAGAAGTTATGCCTGCTTAACATTATTTTTTAAAGAGTGAAATAATTACGATAGGAAAAGTTAAAGCTTCATTGCGAAACCGTTACCGGTACCATAATACGATAGAAATAAAATATACTAGATCGCCGTCTGAAATCAGTATATTTACTATATAAAATGGCCATAATAAATATCTAAGAAAAGAATTGTTAACTCAGTCTTGAGAGGAGTACCTCAGCAACTCATGTCAAAGAAAAATAGACGATATCAAATTGTTTTTTCAAGAATTAGTATGGGTGAAATCTTAGTGATTAAAAATGATTTGTTTCTTGTTTATTACCATAGGCTTCTTTCCTTGGTTCATTATTTACTCTTATGATTGATTATTTTTCTTTTCTCGCCTTTTCCTTAAATTAATTCTTCAATATATTGCTACGTCATTATTTTTTTCAGGTTTTTGTTGTACTTCTGATTTCTTTCATTCAAGTTTTCGCTAATTTCCTTTTTCTGTATTTGTTTATGTATTTTCAAAATCAAACAGTAAGACTTACTACGTCAACATTTTTTGAGGTTTTCTAGAGATATCCATGAAAAGTTCGTCCTACGATTTAAGATTTTGTTCAAAATGTAACGAATACTAGGAAAGAAGACACCGAAGTGGTTCCCAGATTCTCATTACCCATCTCTTTAGATATATAGAATTACTTTTTATGCTGCTATAGGCATTGATGATAAATGACGTAGATAGCGAGTGAATAGAGATTAACGCCAGCCCTGTCCCTCCGTCCTTTTGGCGAAGGGTCTTTTCCGAAGGGCGAAAAATGGCAAAAGCGACTGCGCTATCACCACAACATTCTCGTCAATGAATGAATATAGTCCGTTTTTCGTTCCGTGACTATGAAACCTTCTAAATTAATTATATAAAAAAAGGTGACCGATGCTCTCGGTTCGGGCAAAAGTCGTCGTCGTTTTCAGTTCGCTTTCGATTCTTGACGCGCTTATTTCTCGATCATGTAGTCCGAGCGATATGTTTCCGGGACACAGCAACTTCCGTTTCATGGGTCAATAAATTAAACAATGACCAGCAATAACCCAGCGAATCGTACAAAAACCGATCAAAATAATCCCCTCTAACATCCGACCTTCAAAAAATAAACAATAAAGAATTCACATTTCACTGATAATCATATATGAGGTTGTGAGATATTGATGCTGTGGATCAAAATTAAATGTAACATACTAAAATTTAAGTGTATTTATAGAGTCTAAGCAAAGTGTGGCGGTATGATAAATTTATATCGGGACAATTTTTCTTTTCTTGATTGTTGTTAGCTCAATAATTGAGGGCGTGTCTAATAGACAATGCAACGTTGACCCACATTTCTTTATTGTTTAAGGGTAAGTACCTATCTTTGTTGATTAATTTACGTGACAGGTGGACGCACAATATTGAATATGTCAATAAGTGTGATGTTTGAATGGACAACAATTAAAACAGATTTTTTGCGAATTTCTTATATTTTTTTTGAATAATCGTATTGGATATTGAAGTTTTTCAGTATATATTTGCGACACTTAATGTGAAAAATACTCGGGATCGCAAACGTTGTTCGAAAGTGAAAATCAAGAATTCGTAGTTTATGAATGAGTCTTTAATATTCAATGTATATTGTTTATTGTTTGATTAAAGAATTTATGAAATTAATAACAAAAATGATGAACTAATGAAATCAGATTTCACACATAACAAACTCTTTTTCATACTCTTACAAAATCACTACTTACAATAATTTCAAAATATTAAAAATAAGTTTCGATTATGTTAATTCGAATAATACTTTTATATACGAGGTTTGTCTAATAAAGAAGCAAAACATTTTTTTCATAATCATTTAGATTTTTTAACTTAGTCTCCTTTTAAATTTATTCACTTAGTCGAGCTATGATCCAACTTTTTCAACCTATTCAAGTCATAGTCTTTCTCCTCAATCTCCTCAAAATAGGCATTTAATTACAAGTGAAACTTTAAGGTTACGAAACAGAAAAAGTCGCTAAGAGCCAGATTTGTTGAATGCGGAGGGTGGTCAACCAGTGCATTTCGTGAATTCTAGCAAAAGCTATCGGTTTTCGTTTTTGCAATTTCTAGAAAATTATACGTAATACACTCCTATTATTGTTTCACCTTTTTAAAAACGACAACATTGCTATGATAAACCCAGAAATCAGTAGTCATCACTTGTCCGGTCGATGAAATCATGTTTGCCTTTTCCGGAGCAGATTCCTCCTTTGTAATTCACCGTTATGACTGTTTTTTCACTTAAGGTGTCTAGTGGTGGATACAGGATTCATCTGCAGCTATGAATCGACGTAAAAGATACGACTTATTTTGCTTATTTTTCAAGTGTTAGGGTGAGATACCATCATATCGGACCTAGGCGGCTTGAATGATGGCCCATTCCTAACCAAAGTTTAAATAAAGTCCTATTCGGATCTTCGGGCGGCCGCTGGTCTGAAGAATCTGTCTAGCAAAATATCCTTTAGGTAGATTTCTTCAATATACGATGTCATAACACGAATATAAACGCTGTAAACGAACATCTGCATTCAAAGGAACTCATATTATTCTCTATCATCTCTGCCGATTGGAAATTCGTGTGAGTACAACCGATACCAAAAAAGGAAAAATGGCGGTTCCCAGCAACTATCGTCCGATTGCTCTGGTTCCAGCCATTGCCAAAGTCATGGAGAAAGTCGTTGACCAACAAATCTTAAGAATCTGAAACTATAGAGAAATGTGGGGAATCCAGATCAATTGAACTGGATATTTCGAAGGCTTTTGATAGAGTTTCGCATACCAGTCTTCTAAATAAATTAAGATCGTCTCTCATCGACTAGCTTAGTAGCTTTCTCAAAGACTGATCCATCCATGTCGCTATGGATTAATAGACCTTAGAGTTTGGTTTGAGGTCAACGATGGTGTTCCCCAAGGATGCATCTTGTCACTTACTCTCTTTCTCCTATGCACTAACGATCTACTGCAAACTCGATATATAGCTTCGCCGACGAATTACTATTGTTTTATTTCCATTACAACCTCCCTACTGTTATTTATGACGTGTAAATTCTTTCAGAATTATATTTTGATTTGATTTATGGAGAGTTTTTATCATATTGGGAAAATTGCTCTTTTTGATATAGACCTTTAGTTATAAACCGTACAGTTGAGTCGATGTAGCATGAAGAAACATTGAAGTAAAATAATTTTGACAGCTCTTGTTAAAATAAACCTTCAAAAATGCATCCTCGTTTATTATTTCTAAGGTCTCTCAAACATCTTAGGAAGTACGTGTTTAATAAGCTCTAAAAATCAGTTACTGCACTAAATAAACTGAATGATAACCATTTTATAAATAAATTTCAAATTTGTGGCATTACAAATTACGACAAACTTTATAACACTATTTTATTTCTGGATTTAGTGCTTTGTTCTATAAGCTCGAACGTGAAAGTTTTGCTCATTGACCATAATTCATTTGAAAAAATCTTTCACCACGATGAGATTATTAAGAGCTGGTTCCGAATATATAATAGATAAACTGAATTTTTTTAGAATAAACTAAAATAATTACAAATGAATTATACCTTGACGATTTTAATAAGAATCATTCCAGTTATTGTGAATAATCTAGCGAAATATATCAACAAAGTAATTAATAATTGAAATAATAGAGTTTACCGACATTTTTAATTATTTTCAAATACACTGTTTCAATTTGGATTAATAACAAAAGTTGTTTTGTTGTTACGGACTGTCGACCGTGAAGGTTGATTCAATGAATATAAAAGTTTTATCTAACCTCGGAAGTCGATATGTCTTTTGTTCAATTGAATTTAACCAACTCTAACTAATGGAATTTGGTAATTGAAGAAGAGCGATGTACATATGGCTGGGCTAACCTATTCAATGACGAACGCTACGTTAAATAATTTTCGTTCTATTGAATTAAAAAAGTTTGGATGTGATGATGAAAAGATTCAGTAAAATTTATGACTAGCAACATTAATTTATTTTCTATAAAAGGAACATAACGTTGATGATTACGGAGCTAGATATTTTCTATTAAGTAAGTAGTCTGGGAAAACAATAAAACTTTTTGCTTTCAATTCTCTCTCGAAGAAACTTGTATCTGAAAGTTAAATAGTATATATTATTATTGCAAAATTATCATTGTGTTAAGTAAGCTAAAAAAAATATTAAATTTTGCAAGTTAACTAATCTTGATTTTTATTTTGTTAAAGTTTAGAAAATAAGTTGCTGATCATCATTTTACCAGTACCAGATGTTGCCTACTATGTTTGATGGGATTTATATTTGTTGCAAAACTCAATCTTTATTACAATATTTAAAAGGGATTTCTGTATATTAATTTTTCAAATTTTGAGACAAAAGTTAATTGGACTGAATCGTTAGACATTAATGATAAAGAATCTGAATTTTGGCAAGTTGTTCTTTCAAATTTTAAATTTTTATAAAGATATATCGGTTCAATCTTCATTACAATATTTAAACGGGATTTCTGTATATTAATTTTTCAAATTTTGAGACAAAAGTTAATTGGACTGAATCGTTGGACATTAATGATAAAGAATCTGAATTTTGGCAAGTTGTTCCTTCAAATTTTAAATTTTTATAAAGATATATCGGTTCAATCTATATTACAATATTTAAACGGGATTTCTGTATATTAATTTTTCAAATTTTGAGACAAAAGTTAATTGGACTGAATCGTTAGACATTAATGATAAAGAATCTGAATTTTGGCAAGTTGTTCCTTCAAATTTTAAATTTTTATAAAGATATATCGGTTCAATCTATATTACAATATTTAAACGGGATTTCTGTATATTAATTTTTCAAATTTTGAGACAAAAGTTAATTGGACTGAATCGTTAGACATTAATGATAAAGAATCTGAATTTTGGCAAGTTGTTCCTTCAAATTTTAAATTTTTATAAAGATATATCGGTTCAATCTTTATTACAATATTTAAATGGGATTTCTGTATATTAATTTTTAAAATTTTGAGAAAAAAGTTAATTGGACCGAATAGTTAGACATTAATAATATTTCTGTATATTAGCTTTAGTTGTTTAATTATTAGAAACTATTGCTGTTAATTCAAACTAACTTCATAAAAACATTAAGATTGACGTAGTTCATTAATCTCTCCTACGGCATTTTTTCATCATTAATATCAATTACTGCCACACCATCACCTCGGTATGTTTCAAAGACGAAACTGTTTTGACCCACTAAAGTAGTTAAAAAAAAGATATATATGTTTATGCAGTTTATTAAGATGTTTAATCTCTAAATATAGAAATGTTTTGACGGCTATTAAAAACAAGAGTACAAAAAATATGGTTTCCAATAATGTATTTTGTGTAATTTAGTAGTCGTACTTTCGTTCGTTTTAATCATCAAGATATTAAAATTCCCAATACAAAAAATATGGAGATAACAAACTTTCTGACTTCGAAATTTAATGATGTACTGCAGTAATTAGGAAATAAATAGTCGGAATATACCCAATGAAATTTAATGAGATGCTCTTTTTTCAATTTTAAATAATCAACTCATATATTTCATTGAACATGTGATTATTTTGAACCGTTTCTATTGGAGTAAAAAAATTTGTTCCAACATGCAATTGTATAATTGTGTAAAGTTATTTGACTTTAGAAGCAATCAGTTACTAGAGGATCAAGTATAAGCTTGTACCAGATCTTGAAAGCACAACTGTACAATAGTACGAATTTTTCAGGGAAATTCCCTGAACCCTTCTGGTTCCGCCTTGCTCTACGATCACTAACTCAGCTATAAAAGCAGAAAGCAGAAGTTTGAGGATCTACTCCCCTGTGTAGGATGATTCAGTTCAGATGTCCATATGAAGTTTGGCCTGAGCAACAAGGATTTATGGAGGGAACAAAGAAGCAGAAAAATATAAATATTTGGGCTATCCACAAGCCAGAAGAATACATCAAAGAAAGCTAAGAATAACCTTACAGTTATATACCTGAAAAAAATGTTTAATTTTCCGACTCAAACTATCACAATCAGATAGATAGCCACTGATTTTAGAGATTTAGATATAAAAACAAGAAAAGAATTCTGTAAATGACGATCTTACCATCTCAGATCCTCAACCGGTTTCACTTGTTTCGGAAATTAGGGGGTTGAGGGATACAAGACATGAAAGCTAGACACTAACATCTTTGTAACCTGATGGAGTATTTCTATGAAAAATCTGACCGAAGTGCGTTGCAAAGGACAATTGTAGAAACAGACAAAAAAGCAAAACCCTATTCATTGCAGTGAAAAATCTTTATATCAAAAATGCAACAAATGAATAACTTGACAGATGACAGCAGAAACATTTCTGAAACTAATAATATAATCACCACCACGAAGTACAGACACAAGGATACAAGAAGTCCGAACTAAAAAAACGGCATCAATTTAGGGGACACATATTTCGCCAGTATATTGCAAGAAGTACTTACGCGGGAAGTCTTGTTGCTATTGACACAGAATTAATACTAGTATCTTCAATATAAATCAATTTGACATTGACGAGTCAGGTTAGTCAGTCCGAAAAAATAATAATAATATTGGTATCTCCTGAATACTTGCGTAGCCGGTGGTACAAAAGAGAACTATGATCTGGGTCTATTATTGTGTACATAAATAATATGAAAATCCTATACCATTCGGACTTCTTGTATCTAAACTTCGTGATCACCACAATTTCTGAAAAGTGAGTCTTCTCTTAAACTGCCCTGGTATATTGATTTTTGTAATTATGTAAGCAAATTTTAAATACTAAAAAATCTAAAGTTTTTCAATAGGTAATATTGATCATAGAAAATATTTTTCACAACGTCGCAATATATTATCCATCAGTGAACAATTACAATTACAATGAGTTAATTGTTTGTCGCTATACATATTGAAATGCAGAGCGCATTCTATTAGGTATTGTTTCTACACCCACATATCTATTATCCGGTTTTTGCATAATTTACAGAATGAATATATAGGATAACGGTCAACTGAACGGATATGGTTTCATGTTCATTTTATATTTGAAATCCGACTAACATATTTGGTACCTGCCAATTACTCTTTTTTACAATTCTTGAATTGAATTATATGGATCTATAACAGAAAATATCATATTTATATCGACTAAAAACAAGTTTTCAATTCATACATCACAACCATATTCCAATGTCTTAAACATCCTCATATTATACGAGAATTAGATTACGTTGTCCATGACAATGAATTTCAAATTGAATTTTCAGCTGATTATTTGAAAGTAATAGTTATAAATTACCAACTTTATTTTGCATTTCTGTACCTAAATATGATTTGAAACATCTTAGAGACGAATTATTATTAAACCTATATCAACTCAAAAAAATATATTTTTGAGTACAACTTTAAATAAAGTGCTTTTTTTACTTGATTTTTCTTATACTAAAACGAGTTTCAAAGTTAAAGTTGAAAAAAGAATATTTAATTTACGTCCCTAATGAGATTCGATCTACCAGATTGTCAGCCGCGTTTACGAACCATTGAGCTATCGAAGATATTTTAAATTTGAAAGCTCATTGGGCTAATAATTCATATGAATAATGTATTTAACAAAAAATTCAATTATAAAAATTCTTAAATCAAAGTCAAATAAAAGAAATAGAGAGAAAGTTGCACGTAAAAATATACGAAACTATAAAAACAATATTATTCTCATATTGTCCAATATAACCGATTAGTTGTATTGAATGCCCAATTTTGTATTCATTATCCAACTACTACAATACAAACATTTAAAAATATTTAAAATGTCGTTATGGCCCAAACCGTACAGTAAATGTCGTACGCAGAGTATTGGATTTTCTCTCTGAAATTACATCGAAATACCAATAACCTGGTACATCAACTTAGTGACTCACCCTCTAAATGGAAGTCTAGTCATTCGGAAGGGTAAGGGTGCGGACGTATAGAGGTGCAAGAAGGGCGTCTCTGCGACCAACATTGGTGTTTGTGTTCTTGGGTTTACGTTGCGTGTTTGCTTTTCTCTTTTATCTACCTTTGCAGGATAACCATTATCGAATTATTTAAACGTTAACGGTAGAGGTTTCAGTAGATCTAATTACTCAGCTGAACAATTAGATATAACGTGATTAAAAATTCTACAGTTACATTAAAATTTCATCAACTGTTTTGCTGGTTATGTACTATAAGTAAGTTTAGAAATTAATAAAACTTTAGTTACTACATTTGGATTTATTTTTGTCCAAAAAAATTTATTAACATTGATAACGTTGAGAGAATCTGCATTTTCACGGTGTAGAAATTTCAAATCGTTTGCGAATAGATTCTCTTCTTCACACAAAATCCAAAGACGTTGATGGTTGGATAGAATAAAATAAATAATTTCTCACATTCTCCTTTCTCTTGACAAAATCGAATGAGTAATATGCTTAGCACCTAGTATGTGAAAAATATGTGAATTTAAATTCATTTCTATGGAAAATTAATTTCATGGGAACGTCCTTAAGTAGCGCAGACTGTAAATTGAAATTAATATTTGTGAGACTACTTTCCAGTATTTATTTTAAGAATATTTTTCTCCTATCCAATCTAAAATTAAATCCGCGACAAACTCATGTAATGTTACTTTATTAATAGGTATAGCAACAAACATGAATATCAAAATTTTCAAATTACCATATACATTTTTTTATTTACTATTTACTAAGGGGGCATATTTTAGGATATTACTGAATTCGCGGGTAAATAATCAATACCCAAAAACCCAATCAATAAATACATCGTTGCAGATTCTTTCCCATTCAGCGAATGACTTTCATCACTATTTTTGAACTGACTAACAAGCTACCTACCAATTGTTGCTGTTTGTCTAAATTGTTGATGAGATTCTGAATATTATCTTTTCACGATTAGCCCATGAGTGTACGCTGAGTACTGTGCTTATTGGAATAATGCCATATTGCTGTTTTAAAAAATAGATAGATTTATTCCACATCCAGTAGATGAGCTTATTTCATGATATATCATTGATCAGTGATTACATCAACGTCTACTTTTCGTTTTTTACAGCTCACACTTTTCGAACTATGAAATCTATAAATTTAATCATAAACTATCTCCACACGAAACCCAATGCGATATGTGAGAATATAGCCGACTTAAGAGGATTGGAGTATTTTGGTGGCGCTTCACTACACTGAAAACTAAAAATTTACAACCCCTTCAGACATGATTCAGTTTTGTCAAGACTTTAAGTTGTCACTAATAAAAGTCCCTCTGCAGAAATGTACTGATAAGGGAACAAACGCAGTAGATTTTTCAATCAAATGAAAAATACTAAGGATAGACAACAGAAAGGTTTCCCCCTTCAATATCTCATTGGCAAGAGCCAAAAATATATTTTTTTTGATATCACATGCCGGTGCCCGTATATGATCTGAAGACCTTATCATACTAGTGGATTGCGAGCGTCTTCAAAGCGGAGCGGGCGCGCAACGATCGCGCCGCGCGCGCAACTAATTTGTTGTGGACGCGCAACGAGATCGCTGCGAATAGCAGCGTGGGCGCCAATTTGTACTGTCGCGTACAAACGCTAACCCGTACGCCCCGCTTGGCTACAGTTTGGAACAAAACACGAATGTGAGAGGACGTAGTTGCTCAATCGTATCATCATGGCATCATTGGGAGATTCGGATATTGAGTTATTTCTAAGTGAAATTCAAAACAGTTACTTAATATGGGACCAAAAATTCAGAGAATTTAGTGATCGTAATTAGAAAAAAGGCATGAGAAGAGTATAAAATGATTACAAAGTTAATGCAATGAATGGAAGAGAGGATGAATAAAGACAGAAAAAGTGAATGGCCTGTAACTCGAACTGCTCTCTTCTGTATCGAGTCGAGCATCTTTAGGGTATGTTTGGAAACCGAGCTTCAATATTCTAATAATGGACGAATCTGGGCCTTTCAAAACATTAGAAGCAGTTGCGATGTATACAGTTTTCGGCCTTGGCTAAATCGATCAAGGCCAACCTCAACAGCCAAAAAGCGAATTTGCGTTGATGGTGATATTTTATGAACAGATAGGACCAAATCGTGAGCTGCAGAGCCGGCCTTCTTTGTAAAAATATCTGACTTGGTTTTGCTGCATTAAACTCAATCAGATTGCTTCCACCCCATTCCAGAAATGTAGAACATTTCAACGTATCAAACATATATATATATATATATATATATATATATATATATATATATATATATATATATATATATATATATATATATATATATATATATATATACCTATTTTTTTTAATAATTCAGTAATTCAATTATTGAAAGAGGACATTAAACGGCCAGGTATTTTTAGGGAAATTAATGGTTGTGATAATATTCAATATATAATTCTTTAGATCCCATTTGTTTCATACTGAAATGTCTAACAGATTACAAATTCTTGCAGCGTACGGATAATAATTTATGTTAAAATTTAATTACACTGTTGAAACCCTGAGTAAATCATATCGGCAGAATTTTTAAGGTGTCAGGTGACGTAACTGTTTTAACAAAATAGATGAAAGTTATGACATTATCACAATAAACTCAACCTTCATTTCATAATCTCTAAGTATGAGAAAATTTGAATCCATGAAATTATTCATTTCATCATGAGAATAAATGCATTTGTATAAGGTAACAATAGATAATGAAGAAATAATGAAGGTGTTTAGTCAGCTATTGCACTTGATGCATTCAATGAATTGTTTTTAATTAACAAATGAAATTCTACACGGAAATATACAAAGTATTATGATTAGAGAGATTCTTAGCAATTTTATAAAATCGAAGATTAACAGTCAATTTTAATTATTAGAAACTTTCTCAATAACGGCTAAACGAAGCGGTTGAAAAGCCTCAGTTTTCAGGAAACACAAAAAATATTCATAGAAAAATTGTTTCTTATATTGGTATATCTATACAAACTATTCTATTTTTTCAATACACCTTCCCTTATGTTTTTCCTTTTTTTAATTAGGATTAAATTGTCTGTGTATTCTGTTATTTAATATTTCTTAAGTTTTTTATTTATCTTTCTTAGTATGTACGATAGATTGCAGATACTGAGTCGTATTGGTTTTCTCCTTTATTAATTGGGAATTTTTCAAATCCTCTTTTGTTGGCTCGTACAATTGCTCTTATCAATTTCGTTCTTATCCATTATTCTTCCAGAGCCTTCATCTTTTCACTTTTCCATACCGTATTCCAATATCGATTTGGTGTTCATATTTTCGTTTTTTCACTATCTGTGCAATTGGTTGTGTTACATCTATTGTGAATTTACCTTGCGTGAAGCCACATTGGTATTCTCCTATGTTTGCTTTAATTACCGGGCGTCTCATTATTATAGTTGACATTATTTTTAACGCTACATTTAGAAACGCAATACCTCTGTAATTTTGGTACTACTGTTGATCTTCTTTTTTGTATATTGACCATTTTTACGTTTTTTCGGTATCCTTTACTACCTGTTCCTACAGTTCATTTCTGCTAAACTTTATCAGTTCTCTGTTTATTCCATCTTTTTGAGGGGTTTTCCTTTTTCCATTACTTCATTTTTTGTTGATTAATCTGATTGCTACTCTTCATTTTCTTTCGATTAATCTATATTTTCCATCAACAGTTATTGTCTTTAAACTCAGTTTCCTCTACCATTACTTCGATTTTATTTTGTATTCGCCTTATTTTACCTTCTCATTTATTTTCATATAAAATACTTTTGTCTCATTATCCAGTCTGTTTTTATTTTGTCTTCACATCATTATCTTTATGTTTTTCTAATTGTTAAATTGAATTTTTGTATCTTTTTTCTTCTATATTGTTTGTAATCACCTTAACTTTACATTTCTTAATTTTCACATCTTGATGGTAGTTATTCTTATCTTTTGATGATCCTCTTTCTTCCTTTTCTAATTTCAGTTTGTTTTTACATTCATTATTTTCATTCTTGTTGCCATTACATTGACCGGAATCAGTATAAGCTTCTCATATGTTCGTACATCTCTTATTGATTGATCTGGGAGGTATTTTTTTTAGTGAGATGAGGTTTAAGTTATTTTGTGAACTCTAGTGTATGGAACGTTGTCCATTGCTATTAGTTTTATCAAAGATTGTGGCTTTAGTTGAATGATTAATATATAAATTGGATAAAACATTTTATTCTCTTTTTTCATAAAGCCTTCAATAGGAATATGAGAACGACTGTTACTTCAGATTGAAAACTGCTTTTCTTTTTCTGATAATTTCCTTCATACGTACTTTGACATGATTATTAGATGCAATTAAATTAAAATGCATTTATTTTAAAAGGTTTTGCCATCGCGAGTAGTTGCAGACAACTTTGCCTCATTATAATTCGTTCAATAGATTCCCGGCTGTTTTATTTAAAGAAACTTTTAAAACTTTTCCGAGCATTTAGCATATCTACGAATAGCCCTTAGTCTCTATTTATCTTCCACTCGACTTCGGTTTCATACTTTCTGTAATCTACAGTTCTCATTCTCCGCTAAAATTCTTACGTAATTGGTATTTCAAGCTTTCCGGTCTTGACGTTTCTACCGTTATGGAATAGATACAGTCGAATTAAATTCTTCTCCACTTCAGAATACAGCGAAGAAATTATATAAATGATTCCTACATAAGTTAAAAAAAAACTTTTTCAAAGCATATCAAATTAAAATTGTTAAAAATAAAATTTTTCTAAAATTTGAGGTCTTAAATTCTTAAGTCATACTAATCTAGTATAGTAAATCTCCTACGCAGGGCTGATAGGTGTAAAATTTGTTACGATGTAAAGAGAAAATTTGTAGTGATAATTTCTACAAAACCATTTTCCGAAAAATTTGTTTTCAGCGTGAACGGGATTTGAACCTACGACCGCCGAATCAGTCAGCTCAACTAACGAACGCAATTAAAAAGCTGGAATATATTAACAGTAATAAGCCCAAAAGGAAAGTTACAAATAAGCATACAAACCAAAAACCCATATACAAGTGAGGCTAATATAAGCATGTTTATAAAAATATGATTTACTATGATTAAAAATTTTATTCACAACCTGTAACTTGTAAAGCCTCTCTATTTTATTTGGTAGGTGCAGTTCTGGGATAGATATTGTACTTTTTCAAAATATGAACTTTCAATTGGCCTCAATAAATTAAGCCTGTCCTTGATAGTCTACTATCGAAATCTTGTGTTCATTTCATTCATATTTTGTTATAATACATTCATTAATTGTCCTGTTTTTTGTCCAGCAACCTGAATATTCTCCGATAACCACGGTTCGTAGTTTCTTACTTTCAAACTATTCACTTTTTTTGTAAAAAGGAATATCGCTTCTTTAAATTGAACTGAATTTAGAAATATTTTAAAAATTACTTGAAGAACTAACTATCATTTGAGGAAACTTCTCATGTATCATGCGTTCCTTTTGTATTGAAATTTGAAGAAGGATCATTAAATTGATTTTTCGCGTTTCTAGAAAACTTCATTTTGTGATCTAATAAATGTTGTATACTAACTAAACATGGAAACTCTCCTATTACACAATTTATTATTGATTAGAATTCTCTCGGTAACATCTTATGTTTCGTTAGCGTGACACTAATTCGTTTTTGCAGAATCTCGTATTAAACGTTTCTTGTTCTGGTCTCCAGTTGCTCCGGTATATTCTATGGAGGTAAATAAAATTAGTTGATGAAATATTATTCAGTAGAGCATTCTCATGTAGGCGAATGTCTCCCGTTTCCAGTAACACAGCGTTTTTTTGTATGACATGAGAATAGCAATGCTATATCAGTAACCCTAGGGATCTGATTTATTTCAAGAAAATGAACGGGGATAAATAACCACATATTAGATTAGTTGGATTATTATACAGAAAGTCGGATTAGGAAGTATTTAATTTTATTACTTAAATAGATAATCTGAAGAATGAACTTTAATAATGATAAAACTATGAATATCTAGCTTCTTTATGAACAAATAAAGGAGAAATTCCTTGATAAAGGGAAGGATATTATTTTTATTTGTTTGTTTGTGTATTTATTGTTATTTTATTATTATTAAAATTTGAAAAAACATATTTTAGCGTGAATTTTTATTCATGTTTTTGTCAGTTTTAACTATATTTTGGAATAACTTCAATTAAGATTCTTTTGAAAATGCTCATAGTGATGAGACTAGAATAAAATATAAATAAAAAATCAAACTACGAGTTCGAGCTCTTTCAATATTTGTCTAATATTATAATGCAGTATATTTGTTGTCATAGATAATTGGAGCCGTTGGTCCAAAAAAGAAATTTAATGTGGATTGAACTATCCTTTCTTTTCTGTTTAAAGTTAATCATATTTCTAACAATAAGATAGATACGTATTATTCTGAATTAAACTAAATTAATGAAATTTACACATGTTATATTCCTGTATCATGTATAAATTCAAGATATTCACATTAAAAAAAAACTTTATTCAATAAAGGCGATACAAACTAAGCATAGTTGTGTTATTGATAACGATGACGCTTAATTTCTATTTTACCATTACACGATGTACTGGATTTAATAGTTCCATCATTATAAATTATCATCAAAAATGTATCTTGAAATATTCATAGAAAATTCATGAGCTGCCAATACTGAATCTTCTTATCATTTATCTAACATATATTCAGGTGAAGCAGCAGTATAAATGGACTTCTCGAACGATTCCTTATTTCTGATACTGGAATTAATCAAGCAGAAACGAAAACCGTTTGGATTGATGTACGGAACAGGATGGTTAACATATCAATGACGTTAAAGGATTTTCAAGAGAGCGGTGCCCCTTTCCTCTTTTCCTGCAAACACTTGGCATTAGCCGATAGGGTGTCAAAATATAACTTTTGTTACGTTTAAACTATAATCAAATGAAAAGCTATTTCAAAATTATTACCTATTTTGGAAATAAAGTTGTTTCAGTACAGTTTCCAAACGTATGCATTTTTGTAATATGTATAAAAAAGAATGACATATAATTTAGATTATTTCATTTTCTAATTTAATCGCCGACGATGCTACATTTCTAACAAAAGGACATGAAAACGTCAACATCCAGTTTCTAAAGGTAGCTAAATTTTAGTTGGATTCAAACAATTTGAAATTGAACGAAGCAAAACTAAAAAAATAATCTTTTGCTCTGTAAAACGAGATACCAGAGGGGAATCTGTGAATTTACTGGTATATATAGTTGGCATATAGACTGTCCTTGCTAAAAAATTTCATCACAGCTTTTCGCAATGAGACAAATGCGTTTTTCTATTGGCAGTAATTGCGGTATGTGCACGATTTACTTTGTTTTGATTCACAGGCAGCTGGCTTATGGTTTCTCTTTATGGGGCACCTCTAGTTGGAAGACTATATTTCGGTAATGAGAAGAAAATGTTTCCCAATCTCTTCAGCAACCCTATTTAAAGAAGGGACAATACATGTTACATGTATTAAGTTTGAATAAAATATTTCAAAATTTTTCCTAATCTTTTTCATGTACAGTGCTGCCTCTCAGGGGTGAAAATCTGGCCACTGTCAGGGAATTTGTTTCTTCTAACTATTTAGAAGCAGTGGGATAATATTTTGGCAGAATGTCATAGCTAAGAATACTATTAAATAAGCAGTATAACGTCCTCTAGAATAGGTGGTTTCATAAATACATATGTAAAAATGTTTATTCCGAATTTTAGCTAGAATTTCCTTTATTACCTCCAAATATAAGAAACTAACATCGATTCTTCGTAGTGTTGATTCTCCTGATACATTGAATTTGCAATATTTTTCGAGAAAAGATATGAAGTTTTGATTACCCAGGTTTTACAATGAAATATTTAATTTCATACTTATATATGTCTCGTTATATATGTCTTATTCGTTTATATTTCTGAACATGGGTTGGAAACATTGCGTTGTGACACGTATCAAGATTTCATCTTACTCAATTTCTTATGTATACTAGTACTTATAATATATAAATAGTACATTCAACGACTATAAATTTATCACGTAAAATCAGTAAAAGAATAAGAGACAATAGTAAAATTTTAAATGATAATAAATACTTCTAAGTTTAAGAAAAAGTTTTTCTCAAGTAGCTTTTAAAAAAATACACTATTCAATTCGTATGGGTTATTCGTGTCGCACTAAATCTTGGCCTTATCAAGATATATTCATAACATCTACCATAGTTGAAGAAACTACTATTACCTAATAGTAGAAGAACCAATAAATCACTGTATAGACTCAACAACTTTTTTAAAAGATTGGAAAAATGGCGCGGTCGTACACAAATGGGCATGAGTGATATGACCTATTTCGTTTGTTTCAGATGTCTTGCATTGTTGTGCGGATCGGGAACATTACAATGAGGAAGGAAATATCTACGTCGAGTGACGTCATGACATCATGGCGCTGCTAATGCGACGTCTCCTTGTAGACGCTCAGGTAATTCTAGGTAACTACACACACATATACTAACTATTTATTTCTATTTTTCTTAAACAATACTTGTACAAATTTATGAAAATGCTTTCAATAGCTTGTCAGATAGAAATTTATCATGAAAATTCATTAACAAATAAAGGGTAGGGCAATAATCATGCAATTTTTGATGTTAAAATCATACACAGGTTTGAAAAGTTGTGGTAAGATAAGCTTTATTGTCATAAGAAAATAGATAATATAAAATAACAGTTTGGCTTAATAATTATAATACAGGTTCAAATTACAAGACCCCCATAAGGGCAAACCATAAGAAGGATGTGATTCGAACAACGGGTAGTAAGTTGTTAAAGCCGTACAAGAATCGAGCTGTTTAGACACAGATTTTATGGCAAAACATGCAGAGAACAATTTTTTCGCCAAGGTCTCGTACGTTATTTCGGAGTTCGAATTAATAAAAAAAACAATCACAAATAAAACGACATAATTTGGTGGGTACACAATAACCAATAATTAAAATAAGAAAGACCGCAAACATTGTTAAGGAATTCAATTCCTCGATGTAATATGAGCATCAAACAAAACAGATATGATAAGCACTTGGAAATAGTTGATACCTCATATCAACAACAAATTCTAACAATTCTAAAATAAAGGACAGATGCGGATTGAGAACGGTTACTAAGAAACACTGTATATTTGGAAAAATCGGTAAAAAGTACGCGGAAATCCTAGATGTAGAGATTGATTAGCTTTCAGCAGGTCAAGAGGACAATAAAGTAAACCCTGGGCAATACCATAATTTATGAGAGAGACTAATATAGTGGATATGCTATCGGTAGTAATTTTTAAAACATACTTCACGCTGCTATTTAACATTGAATTAAATTCTTTTATCAACAGTTTTTTCTAGAAATTTCTGTTCACTCTAGCGGTTTTAGGCAAAGCTTCGCAGAATGGTAGAAGAACATTCAACCGACTTAACCTCTCGGATAGAATCCGATTACCCCAACTCTAGTCCCGCCGCTGTCCCCAGCCCCGCTTGCAATGCCCACGAAGTAAAAGTTACAGAAACCCTCCCAGCTACTACGGTGGGTCAAATCGATGTAACACCCCTCAAACCCACGCTTGGTGATGGCAAAATCATCGATTGTGATGTAGATATTAAGAATTCTGATGATAATAAGAAAAACAATAAGTCAAATAGACCAAAATGTATTGAAAGTAAGAGAAGTAAGTCATTGTCCGTAGAAATAAATGAAGATGTTTGTAAGGAAGATGTCAAAAAAACAAAATCTCATCCCATAAAAACTGAAGATTCGGTTGCTGATAACGAGAAAGCCGTAGAAGATAGTAAAGAAGTAGAGATGACGGTCGAGGAGAGTATAACGCCTGGTTTGAAAGGAAGTAGATCGTCGCTGGAAACCAGGTCAGGTTCTCCAAAGCCTGGATGTAGCAGTCAACCTGATGTAGGTCAGTAATTGTATACTTTTAAATATTTGATAAGTACATACTAGATAATCTATCTAATTAATTTCTAATGAACTATGTTTTACATAACCACCTTAAAAATGTTAAAAGATCTTGTACTACCTCTTATAAATCATGAAATCTAAAGGCTGCTCCATTACTGAATAGAGAATTGAATACGAGGAATCATTATCATGTTTAGTGGGTTTTCTGAATCTGATATATATTCCCACGATTCTTTTTTTTTTGGGAAGGCTACAAGGTAGCACGTCATTTCTTACATCAATTTCTTCTAATCGAAGAACGTCTCACAAACTCGGAACCGTGTAATTAATCACAAGGTGGGATCTTGATATGTTACATATGTATTCCAATACAACTTTTTTCTCATATTTTATATTTTCATAATTCCATTATTAGATATAATTTGATTTTTCAAATCCTCACTTGACCTTGTTGTTTACAATTGCTTACTCTTTCAAATTCTTTATGATGTAAATGTCCCTTTTTTATCTTCTTAATGTCTCACAACACATAGTTTGTTTCAAGTAATTTGTTCATGTCGTAGTAATAGTAGTAGATGAAGAAAGATTAGATTTTTTGGTGAAACTTGAAATTTGGATTGTCCAGTGACATTTCAACAGATCTAACATGTGATTCGTTTAGTATAATGCTTCAAAATACGTACCACTCTAAAAAATAACTTCCAGTAATTCATTTAATTTTTGTCTCTTATGCTATACATGATGCTTCATTCTCAACTATATTACCACATGTAGTTTTTTGATGTTTTATTCTCATATCTATATCCACTTTTCTATTTCTGTGTAGGTAATACGATCTATTGACAAAGTGAACGTCACTCATACTGTAATATTTGAGTTGAACTTCTGTATTGGCTATTGTTTATTCTGCAATTTATGTATAGCGCGAACAAAGTTTCATAAAAGAAACAAAGTGCATTTCATTGTTCTAACTTTACGAAAAGTCTTGAGTTACTGTTCACACGACTTGAGTAAACTGGGTAAAATCACTTAGAGCACGATATATTTTGAAATTACGTCAAAGTAAATGCTAAGAAAAATTTTCCATTATAGGGAAGTATGAGAGTAAACAAATCTGATTTAGAAAGTTTCTTTTTTGACTAAGATGCTGAAATTTATACTGTGAAGTATAATAAGCAGAGTGCTAAGCATACAAGTCAAACTTATTCAAAAGTTGGCCAATATTTTAAGTGTGCTTGCGCCTATATATTTTACCATAGTTTGTGCGAAATGTTAGTTTAGGGGTGCTTTAGAAAAATAAGACTTTATTGATACTATATTCAATAGATATATTGAATCGAAATGAAATTAAAAATGAGAAAGTTTCAAAGAATATTACCTCTTGGGAATGGGGCTTAACTTGTGTTTGTGAAAGTTTTCTGAGACTTATGATATAAGGATATGATGAAGTTGGTAAAACAAAATTTTCATAGTCCGTTTCCTGGAAATTTTCCGTGTAGAGCCACGATATTTTTGTTGTAATTGTAATGTAAGAGATGGAATACCTACAGGAACTACTGCATTCTGTATTATAATCTAGCCATGGATTGATATACTGCGATGAGTAGTGGATATATTACACCATGTGTACCATTTCAAAAAGAAAACAACGGTCTTGACTGAGTATATTTTTGTATTCTCCTTATTTATTGCTAGCTCTAACGACATTGTCATCAAAATGATCTAGAATAATTAAATTGAAGCCTTTGTCATTTCATAATTGAAGTACCATCATTGGTGCTTCCGTATCCATGTCTCATCTACTAACACACCCAGCTTAGTTCAAGATTATCTGCAATTTCTTCAATCTGGGCACTCGCATAGTTTCAGACAATTGCAACATACGTTTGTATTGAAGCAGCAATCTAGAATTTAAGATAATTGTTTATATTCAGTGTGCCTGGAAGTCGACAAAGTCCTGAAGAGGTTTATCTGCTAAATGCTTCGTTATTACGATGTTGTCGTAATAGTAACGTTTTAGCTTTGATAAAGCTTTTATAGTTGATATACAGTGTATAATTTTAAAGGTTAAAGCCCTTCTCATAGTATATTGATATTTAGTAAGACTAGCATTAATGCATCTTTCAGTACATTTTAAATTTCTTGGCACCATACGCTTCTGTAATGAAGTGAATTCATTTCCATTGCGTTCTTTTGAAATGCCGATAGTATCTTCTATGTCTCTAAATTTAATCAGACATTCGTTCAATAATTTTTGGTGATCTTTTCAGTTTAGTCAGTAAAAAGTTTGAAATGCATTGTAATATACCAACGACCATTTAGACCTTCGTTATCTGAACAATTTCGCTTTCATCGGATGAAAAAAAATTATTAAGGGATTATGACGCTCGTGCTAAGCACTAATATTAACGTGCTAGTGAAAGAGATTAGATTTCTCTTTGGAAATAATTAGATCCCTTATTAGACCGTTTAACTTCGATTGTCTCTTTCGGTTCAAAGATTTCATCAGAGCGACTTGAAATCTGTTCTTACTAACTGGTCTTTGATTGTCTCGAAAATCCCTTTATATTGAAGAAACAAAATAAGATATTGAAACCAATCATTTAATTTTGTGTAACAGTTGAGATAACAGATGTGACGAATATCCAAATCGAAATATACATTATAACCTTGTCAGTTAATGATGCAAACCTCTTTTTTGACTTTTTGATGCGTTTTAACTTGTTAAGAGACATATTACAAGGTAAAAAAGCAAATAATTGAGTGGGTAAATGCTTAAAATTCACATCTAAGTACAAAATATATAACCAACATGTTTCCTTTCATATGTATCTATATTTCCTCCACGTGGTTTAACATATTTTTTACACCTGGATACGAATACGTTGAGGCTTTTGTCGCAAACAAAACTTCATATAAACACAAAAAAATAAAAGAGATTTTCTTTATATACTCGATGAATGCAGTAATCTCCCCGTAGGATCTCTATCAGCTTTAGATTTATTTGAAAAGAAATTCAATCGGAGAATTAATTCTCACTTTTTGCGAAGAAGGTGCTTGAGTTATCGATTCAACTTACTTGAAATATTTTTTTAATAAAACAGTTTGAATGATGTGAAATATCTGGTTACACAAATACGAACGTGTTTGATATTTATTTAATACGACTATAAAAAGTTGATAGGAAAAAACATGGGATTTTACTTTTATTTTCGGAAATAGATCTCATCCCTTTTATGTTTATTACATTGTAAGAAAACCGTAAAATATTGTCGTGAAACAAAAAAATATTCAATTAAACTGAAATAAAACATTTTTATGACTCCATTTTATTGTCGTCGAGAGTTATTTGGTTCCATTCTATAAATTCATTCTTTTCTTTTTCCAATAAGATTTCCAATTGGCAATTGAGTATGCAAAAATAGTAAAAACTAGAGTACATTTACAAATTGAATGAAATTGTCTAAAGCGACACTTTTGAAATGCCCCAGAAGATAAAATTATAGAAAATGTTCTGCAGTAAACAAACTAGATCTACTGAATAAGAGAGGAGCTTTTTGTGTATTGAAAATATTGAAGAAAAATTGGAGTACTTATAATATGACACAAAAATAATCAAACAGAAGAGTGAACTAACTCAGAAAATATCTAAATGATAGTCTAGACAGTACTTAAAAAATTGACGGCATTGTATTCGTTATTGTTATGGAAATACGTCAGAAATGGAAATATTAAAAGTTAGAATATAATAAATCATGTTCGCATGTTGTAGTATCCGTTGTTCATGGCTACTGGTCAATTTGGCTATAGTCTGGTAAACAGTTTCTACTCTGAGGGCCCTATGGAGATCCCTGTTACTACAGTAACAGAGTATATGAGCCACGTCTAGAAAAGCAGCAGAGCATACTTCGTTTTCCTCTAAGGACTTTTCGATTACATCTGTGATTATATGAACTATCATAGTTTTTAGCCTCTTAAGGAGGAATTTTTCGTACAATTTCGAAACTACAGCAACAAAGAGATAGACTGGTAGGATGTAACATCCTGGGGAAACATGTTAGTGATATTTTCTGTAGCGACTTCTTTTGGAGAAGTAGGTACTACAATGGAATCCTCCTAGAAATATGCCAGAAATGGAAATATTAAAACATAGAACATAATAAATTATGTAACAGATAACAAAAGAAAGATAAGGAGAGAGAAAGAGAAAAAATGAAGTTCATTGAAAGCTCTACAACAGAGGTTAAATACATTTTTTATGCAAACCTATTATTTAGAATGTAATTACCCAAAATATCTCGGCAGGAGTCAAATTGCATTAACTTATCTATCCAAACCTAATCTAACCCAACTAAACTTAATCTCCTCCAAGTGTGTAAGCGAGTGGTAGCAAGCGTCGCTCTTCATGATAAAAACAGACTTCTGCCAAGATATTTTGGTTAGGTTAGCGTTCTATCGAGCTTTTAAAAAAATAGAGAAACCTTGAACAAAGTATATTAAAAGGATAAAATGAGTTTTTATGAACAAAATCTTATTTCATCGAACTGTCTTCGTATTAAGTTCTAGTGTATGATTAATAAAAAACCTTATTGGGACAAAAGCAAAAGATAGCCATTCAAAAAAAATTAAATAAAATTAATAAAAATGGATGTGAGATAACGCGTTGAAAATATATTAGGTCTTCAAAGAAACCCTACTTTGTTAATTTGTCAAGGAGAAATATGAAAAAGTGTAGAAATCAATAGTCAAACCTATTCTCCTCTTCGGATGTGACAAACAAGAAACTATGAGTGATACACATTTTTATAAAATGTAGTTTGGACCATGTAGAATGTTTTCCACGCCAATGACCACGCAAACATTTTTAATTTGATGTTTTTTGATTATGTATTTCACGAATCAGATATAAAAAAAGTTAATGCCATCTGGTTATACGAATATAATTATTCAAACCATGATTTTTTTACATTTCCACTGTTTTTAGGAGATTCGTCTTCGCCACGTTCACCGAGGAGCTCAGACGGGAATCGCGACGACCTTTCAGCATTGCTACCTTCGCCGTCAAATTATCCCAAATCATCGGCGACTATTCGAAGACTCCGCCAGGAAAACGAGCGCCTTCAGGCGGAAGTGACGAGATTGAAACGACTCGTTGTTTCTGGAGCCACTTCCGTTCTAGCAGAGAGAAAGAATTTGACAGAAAACGCCGATCCTAATTCAGCAACTCACGCTTTGGAATTGGAACTACAATTAGCCAGAGAAGCTTTATCAAGTAAGTAATTAAAATGTTGCTTTATGTAAATTTAAAATATATTGCTCAAAATAATTATCGCATATTCAAGAAACCATTTACAAAATATTTCATTTGGAAAATTAAAAATTTAGTATTAATTTTACATTTTTTTAATACAAATTACAGTATATGCGACAAACTGTTTACTATTATCACTTCACCAACACTTAAAATTACATTATCTGAGGCGCTTTCTGTAACCAAGGTATCGTATATTGATGCCTAAGGCTAATCAGATAATTGTGAGCTTGTTTATCAGCCAAAGAGTCAGTAAATAATCTCGAACACATCGGGATAGACAAGTGAACGGAGTACTTAAATGAATTAATAAGTTAAGAATAAGATAATTGTAGTATAGTTTAATGGATAGTGACTAGTTTAGAATACTGAGTGTTAGTTTATAAATAAATAAAGTAAGTAAGAAACGTGTGTTAACTTCACCCTACCATTAAAAACAGTTTTAATAAGTTATAAGAGAAGAAAAACGTTATATTGGTGTCAGGTGTGGGGTAGTTTAAATAAATTAGAAAGCGAACATTACAATATTCAACAAATGCTGAGGCACAAAAGACTGTTATCCTGAGGGTTACAATCTAATCAGAAATTGCACAAAATGTAAAAGTTGTCTAATCGAGTGATAAGGCAGAATAACGATGTCATGATGTCCTGGTCAAGGCCATCCTAAAAGTGCAAAACCGAAGAGTCCAGATTACTTCTTTATAAAAAAAGCCGTGTAAAGGTATATAAAACAACTAGAAACCTATTTAAGCAATGAAACATTCGTCTGTTCGATTCTCACGGTAGAAGAGGTATAGTTTGAGCCGTTCGCCTACAGTACGGGGTTCTTGGAGGATACTAATATTAATGTAGTCGATAAGCTAGCAAGGTTACCCGACCTCATTCCAATAGAACATATCTCAGATGTACTTGAAGTACCGTTAGAGAACGATTAAATTCACCGAAAACTTTGGAGTAATTCTCTGAAGCTGTTATAGCGGAATGGAATAGGAATTGCGAACAGTATGTGCAAAGTTTGATTTTTAGAATGAGGAGACGCTTTAGGGCAGTTGTAAGAGCTAGAAGGGGTGATACTCGATATTAATTTATATTCTGTTGTCGTTATGGTGGGACAGTAATATTTTGTTTTTGGATTTGATTGAACATAAAGCAGCGGCAAATTATAATTTTCTTAAAAATATCTAATTATTCCTTCAAGACGTCTTGAAATCAAAGTTATTTTAATGTGATAATTAAATATCACTATTTAGGTAAGAGATAGCGAAGTTGGAAAGCTGATAAGTTCGATACATGGCTATATACGAGCATCTTACTGGAAGAAAGTTTTATCAAGTGATTCCTGGAAAATTATGAATAATTTGGTTTAAAGATGACCTAAAAGTTCCTTTTTGCTGAATGTCTCTTGATTAAGAGGGGTTCTAAAATAAGCCCCCTAAATTAACGTGCAAACATTAATTATTTTGATTATTACATTGACGATGTTTCAGAAACGTAGATTTGTTTGTAAACAATGTTTTTTTTAGAATTCCGTTCCCGTCTATAATTTTCCATTATAATTTCGTAAAATTCCATCTGCTTGATGTTGCCCTAATCTTTGTACTTCAACGTAACGATCGATTTCGTTTCAATAAGTGTTTTAATAAGTGAGAACTCAAAAAGTTCGAATCCTGTGGAATTTATGATTCTTCGTGAGTTTCTAAAGAAATTTTACTGGTCGTGGTCGATTGGAAGTAAATTGGTTAAAGTGTTTACATTGAAATTTCTATATTCTATATACACCTTCAAAATCTATCCAGCCACGAGAACTAATATAGATTTATATATGCCATGAATAATTTCAGTACATATTCAAATGAAATTCATTATAATGAAAACATTTATATTAAATCGACATGTTTTATTCAACATTGAAATTAGGTTGTACGTAAAAAACAAACATAACCATAGGCAAATTGTTAAACTCATTAGAACTAATGAATGTTATTATCAACATGAATGAAACATAAACTAAATGTGGTTCGAAATAATTTCCTGTTTCAATCTTTCTGGATATATCCGAATGAGGTCATATCGGAAAGGGTGAACGTATGCAAATCAAATAGAAATACTGTTACTACCAATATTGACTCACCACTATATAAACGCTTAGGGACTTTAGTTTTTCCAATGAAATACAAATTTGATAGAATTATTGAAGTAAATTATTTTAAAAAGAAGGCTCACTGCTTACATGTGGAAAAATCACTCCCATAATACTTTTTGTGAGTATCTTTTGTAGTCTTGAAATTTTGTTTCTAAAGTAGCATATAAATATCCAAGAAAGTTAAACATTATTGTCACTTTAATTTGAAAAGTTCGGACATGGTTAATTGCAGATTACTAGTCTGAGAATAAGTTGATTTAACCTAATGTATACATCAACTTCAACATTATTTGCAGCCTTATTAGCTTGGTTGTTAACTTGGTTGTCTTCCTCACATATTTATGTACTGTTCCTGTATTTTAGGCCATTGATGTTCCGTCTAATTTCTTAATATGGATCTCTTTATGTTTATTTGGTACCATTGTACCATCAATTAACTGTTCTTGGCATATGTCCTGTCCATTTCCACTTAAGGACTTTAAATCTGTGGAGAACGGCTTTAAGTTGGGTCGTCTGTTTTATCTATCCCATTATTTTACGATATCTCTGCTATCCCTTATATTATTTGCTCCATGGATATCTGAATTACCTGAAATTCACTTACAATATCTTCTTTCAATGTGAAGGAGGTACAGTGGAATTTCTGATATCATATTCTTTAGCTGTTTCCAGTGTCTTATTTTTGGTCTATTAGTTTGTTATTCTTTTGTCTTTGCTACTTCTGTGCTTACAGTGCTCATCTCATCAGTTTTCCGTTGTTATTTTCTGGGGATTATTGACGATTAGTATTATATTGACAGTGACCCTTAAATGGTTAAAATATTAAAGAAACCAATCTCAAGAGTTATCGAAAATTATTCTATATAAAGAATATAATATAATATAATAAAAAAATAGAAAGTTTGCAGTAGGTTCTGAAAAGGTGTCGTCATATTTGTTCGGCAAGATGGTTGTTTAAAAGTGAAATCATGACGAAACCATTTCAAAACGTGACTTAAATTACGTCCCAACCGTTTAGCGATGAACAGTACAAAATAATAGACATTAAGAAAGATAGTGATCGCTTCACATTCTAGAAAATACCTAAATAGAGTTTGGAAAGAGAAAAAATATATATCAAAACAAAAAACGCCAATGAGTCTAATAAGTGGCATCTATAAAAAAATGTTGAAAATACTGTGATATTTCTCGTATTTATTTACACTCTTTCTACTCGTGGGGTAAATTAATAAACACTTTCCCTTACCTGTTTAATTTATCTACACAATACGCTTATAATAATTTACTTATAAATATCACTTAAATAATTTATGCGATTATTTTCAATAATTCGTTCTTTTCGCGACTATTTATTTAAAACTAAATAACTGCGTTTACACAAATTATTTATATACCAAAATAAAATTCTATATAGTTCTAGAACAAAAAGGATATAAATAAATACACTTTCCTAGGAATTATTCCGAAGAAATACTGTGAATTAACCGCCTGCTAATAAAAAAATTATATACTAATAAGCATCAAACGAGTTCTGCCATTTATAAAATCTATGAAAAGCGCCTCGCGAATTCACCGAATTTACACATTTCAAAATATCTGTATTTAATTATGCAATACACATAAAAACTATTACAATAACCAACAACACAATAGATTTGATGTAGGAAATAACTTGTAATGTACTATTTTAACCTTGAGGAAATCAGTAAGTATCAAACTTATGGTTAATAATACGCAAATGATGAATTATGATTTTCTTTATTAGAATTTGTCTTCAAATTCGATCTCTTAATTATTAATATATGAATTTGAATCAATATTAAAGTGAGGTTAAGTGGGAACTTCGAACAGAATTTTGAGAAAATAAAAGCAAATTAAGTGTCTGTTAGTTAGAAGATTACTAAAAAAAGCAATAATACAACGTTGATCATAATATTTCCGTTGAAATAGTGTTTCATGAGAAAAACCTTATGTCAATGAGGTTAACTATTTATTCAACTGTAATAATGAAACTCGGTAAATCTGAATAAGAGGAAAAATTCATTCACGGAAAGAAAATTTCTAATAACGGTATTTTTTGGTAAAAAAACTTTCTACATTTTGAGACAATGAGTTTATTTTTTTTAATTTGAACCATGGAGAGTTGTTGAAAATAATTAAGGATTATTGATTGATACTCAACTCAGAGAATCTTACATCGACAAAGTTAATTTTGATGTTTCTATTTTAAAAATTCTGAATACGTGAAATTCATATTATAAAGGTGATCTATCTAAAATAATCTAATTGTTTCAGCTCTAAAAGCAGATAAACGGCGACTGAAAGCCGAAAAGTTCGATTTATTGAATCAAATGAAACAGTTGTACTTGACGCTGGAAGACAAAGAAAAGGAACTCCGAGATTTTATCAGAAGTTACGGCCAGGTAAGAATGCTTTCTAATTTAATTATACGATTAATTGTTTTAATTTGTTATTTGATCCTTTAGGATCATTTAGGGAAACTAATGGATAGATACCATGAAATTTACTTATCTAATTTTTATTATTTCATTGTTGCTAGAATTTATTACGTTCTTGATTAAATTTTATCCCCAAGCGATTATATTCCATATAATCACCTTTAATTACTGAATAAATTACTCAATTTAGAAGCAAACTTTTTGCAACCGCCCCCGATAGATTGAGGTAATCCAATAACGGGAAATGAATTTTCCCCCTACCTTTTATTTGAGGGAGAAATAAGAAATAAATCTTTTGCATGGGCGGTACAGCAGAAAGGGTATCAATTATCCGGGTGTATTTATAACAAAATTGAAATTAGGGTCAACTAAACACTTAGTACTTTTCTAGTGTTCTCAATACCACAACTATAATAAAAGATATGGTTGGGAGAACGTAATTCCGTATGTAAGTATGACCATTTCTACCACAATTTCAGCACACTTCCTGCTTGATTAATTATTAGGTGAAACAGATTTAAACAAACCACAGTTATTCGAAGACCGCGATCGATAACGATCAGACCAAACTTTGGATTCTTAAATTCTTTTACAAAGTTCATCCACAGCATTACTGAAATGGAAACGAAAAACGGTAGATTTTTGTCTTTGTGTCACCACATTGTACATCTACAACATTGGTAAACCTGACATAGAAGAAATATAATCAGAAACGGGCCCATTTTTACCCATGGTTCGATTTAGATTCTTCCAATTCCAAATCTGTTTCATAAAGTGATAGCACTACCTCGAAATAACTGAGTACCTCAAGTTTTTTCGAGAACAGATGAAGTGATTCATTTCTCCTAGAGAAATATTCTATTATAAAATGCATCACATTAAGATGTCGGAGCAAAAGAAGATGATAAAGAAGCAAGGGAAACATTATTATTGTGTAGCACTACACAATCAACAGAAATAAATGCCATGAACTTGTTCATCAACATTCAATAAATTTATACGATTTTATATACCTCGAATTTATTCTGTTATGAACTGATTCGCGAGTATGATCGTTTCTAATAAGCTCAGTCAATTCTTGATTCTTCTAATGCTTGATTTTTTTTCAACTGTGTCAGGTATAGGTACATTTCTAATTTTATTCTCATAATAAAGTTCGTACGTTTTCAGTTGATTTGCATGCTTCAATTATGTTGGAAAATTATAAAAAAAAATTTTATGTCGACACTATTGATGAATAAAAATTAGAAAATTAGAAGAAACATGTAAAAAAGAACATGCAATTTTAAAAGTGGTAGTTTTAAAAGGTCAAGAGATAATTGTCAAAGCGGCAAATTATTTCAAAATTAATTGTAAGTATACCACGTTTTTTTAAGATGTAAAGAACAAAATAACGAAAACATCTCAACGCATTTAATTGTACTTCAACAATTCACTGAAATAAAATATTAAACAGAATAATAAAACTAACTTCAAAACAAAATTAAAAAATGACCTTTAGAAATTATTGCTTCACCTAATAATAACTACAAGTTTTGAGTTTTAAAATGTTTCTCAATATAATGCGAACCAAAAATTAAATCAAATAATACGTGAAATACTCTATAATACTTAGATATTAGATGAATACGTGAAGAAACTTTCAATATTTATTAAACAAACCACCCAAGAAATCAGCAAAAAATGTCGAGACGCTTCCTCAATAAGTGGTATTCAAACACCTTTGATACAACTACATTGATTGAAACAAAATAAAACAATCTTAGAACACGATTTTACAAAGATGTAAATATCAATTGCTATGAATAATAAAGAAGTTTCAGTAAATGATAAATTTACTAGAAAGTAATCAAATTCGCTTTAATTGCGTATCCAAGAGACAAAATAGTTATAGATAAAAAACAACTCATATTTATATATATCATCAGATCAGAACTGGAGCTTTTCTAAGGAATGGTTGCAGCCTTCAACTGTGGTACAAGTTGCGAAGATGGCGCAGTGGAACCTGGCAGCTGTAGAGCAGAGAAATATAAGAAATAGTTCCACTACAAATTTCCTAAAATTCACTTCATGTTTTGGTTGGTGTTGTAGATAGAGGACGTTTTTGAATCTACATTTTTCGAATGGAGTGGCAGGTTGACAAATAATTTTTTTTCAAAAACGCGATGACAAAATAGAAGAAAATCAAATTAATGCCTAAGTAACAGTTAAAGAACCAATCAAACAAAGCAAATAGAAAATAGAGGTTATGTGAGATCCATAGAATGGAAAATGGTGAACTTTGGTATATTGTTGAGAAAAAAAAAAAAGCTGAATAAAGCCGATTGAAGTACATAGGAATTACCAGATTTTATGTGAGAACAGAACTTCGGAGGTAATGTTTTTAGTAGAATCTTGTACGTCATAGTGGTGAATAGAGAAAAAATTGGGCCGGAGAATTAGAATTCGAATAAAAATGTACGTTCAATATTATAACTAATAGCTGGTAAATTACTTTTAATATTTTGAAGCTGTAATTTCAGTTTTTGAATAGTCATTTTTCCGTTTATCAATCCAAAAATGGCTCTGAAATTCAATTCTACTCATTCTATTGCTTTGATCGTATCACTTGAATTTACGGGGGAACGTTATTTGATAATATAAATAATGATTCGGCAATCATTTTCAAATTCAATTGTATTTCTGTATTTGTGTTTAACTGAACTCATCATATAGTATTTTGATATTGAAAATAGAATCCTTCCATATAAAATGCAATTTATATCAAATATGAATGAAGAAATTTGAATTTTCTACTGGAGAAGGGAACTCAACGGTAATAGTATTACAAGAACCCCTGACCTCAAATCTTATAGCATCCCCCAGCAATATAAGTATGTTTTTCTTTGTCCGTATGAATATCAAGCTAGCCCACCTGCTGCTAAGAGTTTTGCGTTCCACGTTCGGTATTTGCAATACATTTTAGATAGTAGGGCTGCTTCCACCCCTCTATCAATGCAGGGCTTCACAACATTCAGAGGGAAAATCAGTCCCAGGGGCGGAACTAATTCAAGAAACTCAGGTGGCTCGTACATTTGATGATATTTCTTGTGTGGATTATAATCTATCAAGGAAATGCAACATCCTGAAAAATAAAAAGATTAGATCATCGCTGGTATATATTTAGCTATTATGTTGAAAAATGACAAAACTTGTGAAAAAAATGTCTTGTTCCTTTGTTATGCTTAAAACTTTTCAAAAAACTTTTAACAGGATTGACTTTTTTGATCTATCGATATAATATAAAATTTGATTTGATTGTGTAATACGCAGAAGGTGAAAAAAAGAAAAAATTAATAATGTTGAAGTTGGTGACGATATAACTATCACTTGTAGTTTTCTAAGACAGATTCATTCACACGTTTTATAGTTTATCCAATATCAATTGCAGAAGACATTTATGTGAGGAACAATCAATATTTCATAAATACGCACTCATATCAAATTAATAAATGAAAAATAATCTTCACTCCCCGTAAACAAACCGTCTGTCCACGTGGACTCATCATCTCCATTATTTACCAATGAAAACATCGAATCGTATAAATGAATGCATTTCTATTGGCCGAAGCTGTCGGAAGGCGTATGCGCACAATTTCTTCGAAATATTCCTGCCAGACAGCCTGCAATAAGCAGTGGCGTCTCTTGGTGAGATTCATTTAATTATAAATTTATTCAAATAGAAGTATATTCGAATGTTTAAAAAAGGAAAATATTCAGAAATCTGATAATGCAATCATAATAAGAAATGCTGAATTAACTAGAGTGAATAAATTTTCCATTTATCGAGTAGATCAATCACAGAACCAAAAAACATGTAAGGAAAAACTGAAATCAGTTGACAAATCTACTATATATAGATATAAAGATTTTATACGTAGGACAAACAACTGAATAAACGGATGGCAATAACCGAATCGTCAAGGATAGTTTGATGGCGACAAGATTATTTGCCTTTTATAATAATAAATTTATAAAATGAGGAATCTACGCCTATGGTGGATCAAAGGTTTCCATAATCTGCAATTGATAAATTGATATTTGGAGAACTTTTTATACCAACTTTAACAATGGTTAAGGACAGTATCACCACCACTGGTTCACTGGTTAGATTAAAAGTTTATATAGTGGTATTCAAATGGGCTTGTATTTCTTAATATTGTTTTCTTAGAAATACAGTTATTAAAGTATTTCTTGTCTACCTTTCTTGTTTGTTCCAGCGGTCGAGAGATAACGAAACTTCAATGCAACAACTTTCGACCGAAAGGGAAGAAAGAGAAAGAGAAAGGTGGAGTCTGCTTCGACATGCGAGAGATGAAGCTGAAAGAAGTTTGTCATTAGCGGCACAACTTAACGCTAAAGAATTACAACTTCAACAAGCACAAGAGCAATTACAAGAAGTATGTACTTAGATTTTTTGTCGTTTGAAGTGTGCTGTTCTTGGTTAACGAGTTATTTATTCAACCTTCTAGACGTACGATCGATAATTCTTTAGTTTTAACAATGAAATGCTTGTTATGTTTATTCAAAAGATAATACTTCAATTATTTTATATCGAAGTTTATTTTGTTTGTTGTTTAGGCACGTCGACAATTAGCTTCGAGCGGTTGTTTATCAGATCAAGAATCATTAGCTTCTTTGCCGCGGCATAATATAAATGGAGGTGCTCTAACCCCAGGTTCTGGTGGCTTACTTTCGGGACATCACGGCTTAGGTCAACTACCCGGTGATCGAGGAAGCTGTAGTGCCGATTCCGGCGTAAGAGTAAGCTCGGATAGAGAGAGTGGAGCTACCTCTGTAGCTGGAAACTTATCAGATTCTACTACTGATGGTACGCCGACAATTACAGTAGGAGAAGGACTCAAGGATATGGATTCAGTGTCACTTATCTCTTCAGTACCTCCACCACATATGTACCAATGTAAGTATGAAGAAGATATATTATGCCTAGATTTTCTGGTTATCTTCAATATATTTATAGTCCTTGAGAATTTGGATGAGAATATATTTCGTATAAGATCAGATTATTAAGTGAAAGAATCAGTCATTGTAGATTTTTTCAACAAAATCTTTTGAGTCACATATTATTTTATTTACCGATATTTTCTCACTTGACAATAATGCTGCAAGCAATTGAAGTATCATGTTCTAAATCTTTAGAAATTCAACTGACGCTTATATATTTATTTCTTTTCTACAATCATTTAAAACATCTATACAGAATTAGTATTGCAGGATATAATATCATTAAAATATGATAGCCGTTGTCACTTGGCTAAGATCAATAAGATTACATACAAATCGCTGTTGCAACAATTGGAAAATTTTGTTAATGATTCTGAAAGTTTTGCAAAATCTTATTACATTTTTATTGAATCTACTATAAATTTTTAGATTAATGCCATTGAAGTAAGATATAGTTGCTTCATGAACTATCACACAACAAATTCCATATATATTATTTTTTCTTTTTAGCTTCAACAAAAGACTGCAGTCCCACTTTATCCCCTTTAAACGCAAATAATTTCTCTAGGTAAGTAGTTCTGGGAAGTATTAGTATATGTAATTAGTAACAAAAATAAAACTATTATTGACATCATCAACAGCCAATAAACACATTTTTAGAACTAAGTTAAGATTACTTATTTATTGCATTCTGTACGATACACTACACAATAAATTTCCCGGACTTAATTTGTATATATACAACTCATTTAAAATGCTCATATATTTTTAAGCAGGTCTGTGGAACAATTGAGTTCCCCGATGGAACCAGAACCAATTACTGTAGGTAGAAGAAATAAACAAACCGTGAGGCCATCTAGTGGTCGAGGTGGAACTTGGGGTAGCATATCTAGAGTATTCGCTCGATCAAGACATAGAAACAAATCAAATTGTTTACAAGAAACAAGTGAGTAAATTTTTTTTTAAAATATCACAGTTTGTTCATCGAATTATTCGGAATTTTTGAGTAAAATCAATTGGAGTTACAGGTGGAATCCCTCTTTGGAACCACACATTTACAAATTACGCAAATACTTATCCACGTCGCCAGCACTACCGATACTATGTGCGCATGCGTATAAACTTACGTGTTATTGATTTTTTACACGAAACGGGCGTTCGTATTTCACATTTTCCTTGATTCCAATGTATTTCTTATATTATATTAGAGAAATTGGTAGTTTTTCCAATAAGTAACGTAGGCTCATGCATTATGCAATTCAACACAAGCCGTAAATATTTTTAAGAAAACTCACATATGTGCTTATATTGAATTATTTAACCAAATATAATTCTAAATATATTTTTTGTAAATGCAATTAGTCTCTATAAAGATCACAATGGCGAAAAGTGGAAATAGTTTTGTGGTTGAGTTTTTCCCGAGACCCAATCGGAGGAAAGTAACTATAAATTTATATTTTAAGGTTGGGTTTTTCTACTTGGGGGCAACTATGTCTTAATTGAGAAAACACTTGAACTGGAAAGATAATTGACACATATGGAATTTTCGAATGTGTTTCTCGTAGGATCCGAATTGGAGTTACCCTGTTGGGCAGGGTAACTCCAATAGTTCAGGTAAAGCCACATGAATTTCGGATCGGATAATTAATCTGTATTTCAAGAGGACTGAAATCGATATAGATACTCACTGATTCATCTGCCTTACTATTTAGTTCTAAAGTACTATGTTTTGAATTCTTTATTCTAAAAATACTACTTGGATACTTCATGCTGTAGATGGGTAGATATTGGTTGAGGTCAGAGAATATCTGATCTCATAGTTTTTTTTTTATTTTACATGACAAATAAGTAGGAGATCAGCTAGTCGTCTCCTTATCACTAAACCAAAACGTTCGAAGGATTGCTTAAGTTAGTATTTTGTAAATGAACGTTTTTTTTAAGAAATAAATTTTATTCGAAAATAATATTTTTGTTTAGGTGAATCCTATGATCCGTATCGTAGTTGGTCTCCATTAACCGAGGAAGGTTATGCCGAGAAATTAAGACTGCTTAGGGAGGCGAATAGTATTCCGATGGAAAGATGGAGAGCATCCACGGTATTAGCATGGTTGGAAATTGCGTTGGGTATGTCGCAATATGGTGCCAGATGTGCCGAAAATATCAAAAGCGGAAAGGTATCAAATCAAAAATTTTTGCTCTAACAATTTATTCGAAATATCAAGTAGATTTCTTGAATATCGATAGAAGGAGGTGATTCAAAAACCTTCATATTGCGTAATCAAATTAGATCAGAATGTTATGAAGAAACTTTTTTTGTTGTTATACAATGTGTTTCACCCTAGACAGCAATACTTCAGTTAATGTATTTTTGGTTGAAAAAATATTTATCTGATCATACCCTTTTGCAACAATATATCTATAAGATATGCTACTTTCGTAAATTGGTAGAATACTATGATTCAAAATAAGCAATAAAAGTGAGTCCTCTAGGGTATTTTGGTTTTGTTAATAAAAGTTGATTATAAATAATCAAATAATCTAAATCTACAATTTCATAACAAATATTAATCCACAAGGCTTTTCATAATTTCTATTTATACGCCAAAATTATATAACATGCCATTTCACAAAACTATCAAAATGGATAGTGACGACAAACAACTATTGCAGAGTGTAATGGAGAAGAAGAGAATATTGAGTATCTATGGGCGACAGAAAAATTATGTCAAATACTGGTAAGATAGATTGCCTTGAACAAAGTAAAATTAGAAAAAGTGAAAAGCAATCTAGCAGGAAATGCTTAAAATTAAGCTAAAAAGTGGAAAATATGTAAATGTGGTTAGGTAGTAATTGAATTTTTAAGTTGTGAAAAATACAAGACTCTGAGTGAACCATAAACCATTATGTATTATCTGCAATTCGTTGAAGTTATTTGGTATAAGTTAACATCGACTGAAAATTTGGATGATAACATAACTAAAGAAGTTGCCCACAAATCTAATATTAGATTTCCAGGTTGAACAAATTACACATATTCCGTGTTAAAAATAGATAAGGAATTTAATCTGGAAATGTAGAAAAATCGTCATCCTAAAGGTAACGATATTTGTAATTCTACTAATGGAAACTCTACATTCAATCTAACCAGATTTTCAGTTGCAAAATATAAGTGGAAGAAAGAGAATTTCTTCTTAATTAACATTACTACATATAGAAGGGGATATTCAAGAATGGTTATATTATTGTGTGAAGTCAATCACCATCAATAGTAAAAATATTTATAGATGATGCATTAGTTACCATTAACAATAAGTTTCATATTGAAATTTTAGATACAAGGTCAACGCTTGGTGTGAGACAATAATAGATTATTATTTTTAATAAAATCTTCGAATGTTTTGCTCTCGATTTCTTAAAGAGCAATTCAGTGGAATTAAATGATCTTCTACTCGCAGTACAACAGGAACTGCGCTATTAACTAAAGGAGGACTAGAACTGTGATTAGCTATTAGTTAAATGCGAATCTCAATCGCCCCCTTGAATCCTCGATATGACATCATTGGATTTTTTATTGATGATGAATTATCAAAATTTTAGTAAATCTAGAAAAGCAGACCTATTAATTCAGTCAGAATAACACAAGCATGCTAAGTTATAGTAAAGAAAAACTGAAAACGGTTGTCGAAAACCACTAAAAATTAATAGAAACTTGTATACGTGGCAATGGTTTATTGTACTGAACATAATCACACATAATCACACCTACTAACAACAATGCTTAACTGTAAAATTCAATGGAATGAAAAATAATGGACATTGATCACTTTTAGATAGCTTAGAAAGAGAAAAAAACTCTTTGAATTGTTTGTGAGAGGGCCGTGATATTAGAAAACTTTGCAGGGCTCCGGTTGTGTTGGTGGTTTTTAGGAGGAGTTTCTTTTTGTGTGGTATCAACTCATTGTGTGTGTGACCGCCTATCACCACATGAAGAATAAAAAAAACTGAAATGATCGAAATTAGCTCGACGAAGCAAACAGATTCTGAAGTTATTGGGTGAGATAATTTGACATGCGTCGCTATATGGGGCGGGGAAGGGCGGTCGTATACAGCTGTGGATGTATTGTTCATTATCGCCGGCTGTTTGGTTGATGAACGTGTTCATTGGCTACAGAAAATTTATAACTTAGTAATTAGAAGTAGGAGTAAGTTAGAATTTCATGTATATATAAAAACATCACAATATACGGTTGTTTCTTTTTATTGTAATCAACATAAATGGCCAGTTTCCACCCCGTGATACATCATTTGATTACCTATTTAATTCCATATAAGACTTTACGATGGGCCCAGTATAGGCCTAGACTTGGGCCAAGTATGTACAACTGTGGCACTAGATTGGAAGCCATTATTGGCCCAGACTTGGTGGGACTCTGGGATGATAACAATGTCCCTCGCTTGGTTTGAAAGCCTGGATGAGGCCTGGTTGCCTAGATAAACCCAAGAATGGTCTCCATCCATGGGCCAGGCTGGTTGCTTCTAAAAATGGATTTTTATTATATTATTAATAAAATTAGAGTTTTTTGACAAATTTCTAATAATGCACTCTGCTAAGTGGTACTATTTATTCATAAAAAATTATTGCCTTTAATGTAAGATATCTATTATGGATAAGATATTAGAAAAAAACTTTATATAGTTATTCAGAGTTCTGCCAAGCCTTGCTGACTATAGAATGGCCGGGGTCGAGTTACCGAGAGTTCAGCCAGTATTGGGCCAGTATAGGTTTTCCAAGACCGGGTTTCTCAGCGTTGGCCCAAACTAAGCCCCGTCTAGGAGCTCCTACAAGGGATATTGGAAGATAAAATAAAGAAATGAATTCCATAGAAGATGAAGCTGTACTTAACGATTAGGATATTTTCAACATAGTAGGCTTCAAATTAGCTTATAAACCCAACAATATTCTTAAACTATCATATATTGCATTTAGAAGTGAGTGGTATTAACGAAGTTGTAATCATCGATACGGGATGTTGGTTTAAATAGCGTCTATCATTTAAAAATGTGAACAGAAAGAAAAGTTGGGTATTGTCGAGCAGAGTTTCAGTCATATTCATGTAATATGTGAAAATCATTTTTCGTTGTTAAATCTCAATCCCACAATGGATTGTTAAAAGTATTGGAATTGTTGGATGTCCACTTAATAGTTAATTAGATAATAATCATTTGTAAAAAATTCGACTTTCCTCGTAGAATTGTTTCTTGCAGGTGGAGGTGTACTGGTAGATGTTATTCTCTATCTTCAGTCTGTGAAGACGATAAATTAATTATTGAAATAAGCTGGCGTGTGTAGTGGTAGTTGTGAATTTTATGTTCAGTATGATTATGAATACTAGTATCCAAATAGTAAAACATACTTTTGGTTGTTGTATTGAATATGTTGGATAATATAAAAAAATTGACACACACGTTTTTTTACAGTGAGACACATGTATTTATCTTTTATATATTATTGTTTTTTGTCCTATTATTTCACGGAACCTAATTTAATAATAAACTTAGTACATTAAATTTGATTAAATTATTCAAAATTTGGTAAATTGAGAAACATTGAAGGAAATTCCTTCGGAAAAGACATGATTATATTTAAAAATCTTATAGATTGGTCCTTTGCATGGTCAGGTCCTCTTAGAGCTGAGTGATTTGGAGTTGGAGTGCGGTTTGGGAATCAACCACCCTATGCACAGGAAGAAAGTCCGTTTAGCTATAGAGGAACACAGAAATCCTTCGATCGTTAGATATCCTTCTATCGCTCAACTTGGACACACTTGGGTATGCAGCGAATGGTTACCAGACTTAGGATTATCCCAGGTAAACAATATCGATTCAATAAACATCAAAGAAAGTTAAATTAGTGGTATTTGACAGAAAACAAATGATTCTTCTTATCCATTTGACATTTCTTATTGATATTTTGACAGTCAGTATAGTTCATCATGTCCTATAAAAGACCCACGAAGCCTTTCAATCTCACTTTAGAATGAGTCAAAAAGCTATCCAAATTACTATCAAAATCCTCTGCTGTGGCCTTAAATGTCCTCGTTTACTAATTTTCAAACGGTTTTTTGTTAATGGCAATGAAACCTTTTTGTGGAAAAGTGACTAGTTATTTTTCAATAATGTTCCATATTGTAGGTTACTGGAAATTAACGTTGCGCTTCAACCATAACTCTGATAGTATTGTTGATCTTTTACTAAATCCCCTTTTTTACGTGGATGTGATTTACTACTCTTTGCAAAGTTATAAATTTGCTAGATCTTCAAACCTAGTCAAATCATTGTTGAATGCGTCCAGTGGAGCGACATAATATAATCTTGAAACATTGTTGGAAATTATTATAAATGCCTATATTGTGAATACTCTTTTTATCCGAATTTTGTTTATATAGGATAAGTTCGTACACAGGGGTGGATATTTTAGAGTTGTAAATTAATTGTTATAAATATACAAAAGACATTAGTTGAGTAATTAGTAATTGTCTCTCATTTGCTTTGACTTGTAAGAACTTCATCACAGAATCAAGAACAGAATAAATCTATTCATTCCAAAATGTCCAAAAAGGATTAAAAATACCAACAGGTTTAATTTTAATCTATAGTTCGATTTATAATATCTAATTTTAATAAAAATAAGATAATCATTTTCCATGTGATTTTGAAGATAATTAACTGTCTAACTTAATTATACTTTTTTAGTATTGCGAAAACTTCGCTGTGAACATGGTAGATGCAAGAATGTTGGAACACTTGAGCAAAAAGGAATTGGAAAAGTATTTAGGAGTAACGAGGAAGTTTCACCAAGCGTCTATTGTACACGGGATCCATTTACTCAGAATAATGAAATACGATCGGCAGGTAGACAATTTTCTAGTTCACTCAACGTAAAATATGATTTCTTCTAATTAAAAGTTCAATTTGATAATCACAAATCGATAATTTGTAAATAGAAAGAAGAAAATCTATTACATAGAGGGGATATTCATAATATTGGAAGGGTTTTTTTGTTGATATTGAAATTACAAAAATAATTCTCGAATATCGATACGACAGCATTGTTGAAGTTTCTTATTTAAAATCAGATCTGAATATATTTGAGACTCTCTCACATTTTTCAAAAATTATAATAAATAATTAATGTATTATTAGGCCAGGAACCAGCGGTAGAAAACGTTAAAACTGTGGAATTTTGTTAATCAACGTCTATTTTTATGAAAATTTGGATTTAAGCCCTACTTACCCCTTTATTCAAAATCTATCCCGCGCCGAAGAGTGCTATTTATTTTTTAAGGTTGAAAACTATCCCTTATCGTAAAAAATTGAAAATCTTCGATTTTAGCATGTATTTGATTAAAATACAGCTTAAATCAATTATTTATAGATCTGTTGATTTTCTTAAATAAGTTTATGATTAATCGGACTTATGCAACCCCTCCATCCTCTGAGGGTAGTAATATTGAAAGCTTTTTTAAAAGACACTTATTATAATCTCGATTTTCATGAAAATTTGAATTCAAACTCCACTCACCCTCTTTCACGAAATCTTCCTTGGGCCTAAAATTTATGGCGAGAAAAAATTTTTCTCATAATGTGAATAGGTTTTGGTATTTTTTTCAAGATAACGGAAATGCAGTGTTCAATTTGATAAATTATTTTTTTATAAATAAACAATCAACATCGGTCAAATCACGTGGATCATATCAATAACACATAAATAAAGATAATTGCAAGTGGATTACGATTAACTTCAATTAGGGTGGTATTGGCGAGGGTATAATTATTAAATTTTTCCAAAAAATAAAAATGAAGAAACTTTATTTTTGTTATAAATCATTCAAATATTATGAAAAAGACTTTTGACAGTACTCATTTTAAAGGTTTTTCTATGTGCTTTGAAAAAGATCTGTTGAATTTTTTCCAAAAATTTCATCAATCTAAAGTTATTTGAGGTTAAAGGTTCCCAATTTCGGAGTTCCCCAAAAATTACCATCTTCAACAAGCAATAACTCAGAAGCCCTTAAAAAGAATCTCTTTGTTGTTTCATTAGCTACTTTTTTATTCTGAATAATTAAGCTGATAAAAAGAAAACAGTTTAAGTTATTCATTAAAAACGGTAGAAAAATAAGCGTTTTTTCAATGAAAAAGACAGTTTCCATCGTTAATAACTAAAAGTACCAACTTTGGGAAAACATTGTAGTAAAAGTTGCTTACAATTTGTCAATTTATTGACCTACGATATTATTTTGCTTAAATACAAAAATGTGTTCATAGGCATTAGCAGTGAGAAGACACCAGTGTGAGTCTATGGATGCAGATCCACTAGTTTGGACTAACCAAAGATTCATAAGATGGGCTCGCAGCATCGACTTAGCCGAATATGCTGAAAACTTGAAAGGTTTGGATCTTTATCAAATGTCTTAAAATTGCTCAAACCACTAACTAATTTATCAAAATTATAGGTGCTCGTATTTCATAATTAGCTGTAATATTTGATCTCATTTTCAGATAGTGGCGTTCACGGTGGTTTGGTCGTACTGGAGCCGTCTTTCAACGGTGATACGATGGCGACAGCTCTGGGAATCCCGGCGAGTAAGAATATAATAAGACGTCATTTGACAGCTGAATTGGACGCACTCATTTTGCCTGCCAGGTACGTCATTTTCTGTCAACTGGAAGAACTCCAAGCGGAAGCAGCTAGAGTTATATCAAAACATAGATAATCAATCAAAGAATATTTTAAAGAAATATTTTTGTTGCCTGATATTTACATTATTTTTGGGAACCAGAGATCAATCGAAAGAATTTAGTTTGTATATTTTTGTCAAATGAAGCGCAATAATTCCGTTCCAAGTTTCCAGAATATTTTTTTTCTGGTTTCAGTGATGTTTTAACCTCACTTTATTGACTCAATAAATTGAATCAAACACAAAACTAGGCAAATATAATAAAAAGGATAGAGCTAAAAAATAGTGTAGTGACTTTCAGGAATTTCAGGATACATATATAAGGAAATGAGCCAATTGCCAAATATGAAGGGTGAGGTGTGATCTGTGTTAATTAATTGTTAAAAAAGACAATCTGTATACAGAGTAATTTAGAAGAAATGAAAGAGGTTTGTGCTACAGTGGAATAAACTATACAGAAAGGGGCAAATGATGTCGAATAGATCAAAGAGATTTGCTTGAACAATAAAGCTTGCCGTTAATGCCAAGATTGGTTCAACAAACAAATACTTAAGCTCGAAGAAAAAATGTAGGAGTTTAATATATTCATATACACCGGTACTAATTCTAGTTGACATTATTATGTGGTTATACATTTATCGAATAGAAAATGTTATTTTTACAAATAACAAGACAAGAAGAAAATTGCCAATTTATTCAGAACTCTGACAATAAAATTATCACTAGAGTAAATATGAATTGATATGAGTTTTTCAGTTTTAAAATTAAGTTTCTCTGGTTCTCAAGAAACGGATAATTTATACTGACCATATCAAAGAAATAGTTGATAGATCAATATTTCCATTTCACTTGTGCAATGATTGTTTTTGTTAATTACATTATCAACATGCATGAATCTTATAAAAGAATTTTTTCTGCAAACTCCAAAGAATGTCAAGTGACCCGTTTTTATCTTACATAACAACGACGAACCATCAGCGAAATGGTATGAGCAAATATATATTTCGCTGAATTCACTTTATGACATCCTTATTTTAAACTTTATGGTCATTCCCAATTAATAAAAATATGAGGAATCATTTATCAAACAGGAGAAAAAACACATTTTACATTAAATTTATGAACTTATTTCAAGTCTCCATCTCTATAAGAAATACTGTATTATGGCAACATAACTAAACAGATAATACAATTTGTGATCAAATTACCTATAGATTGTGAAAATTCATTTTTAACGATAACCGAACATTAAAAGACGTGTACCCTATGTTAAAGATGGTGTGAACTAAAGTGCATGTTTCTTGAGAAACAGCTTAGAAGTCAAATTTTCTCTAAAACTGTTAGTTTTACGAAAAAAAAGTCATGGAATATTTTGTGTCGACAAATTTTTAAGCTACAATTTAGTTAAGTAAAATTTTTTCGCAAGCTTTGACCGTTAACGCGTTAATCGCGAAAAACCGTCCATTTGACGTAGACTTTCTTGGTGGCACATGTATTAATAACGATTTTGCATGAACCACAAAAAAAAGGTTCATGCAAAAATCCAGCTTTTCCCCAATGTCTTTTCTCCGTACTATTTGAGGAATTTGATTTTAATTTGCATGCATTTTTCTAGTCATGTTGTTACAATGCAGTATATTTCGTGCAGAACTTATTTCTTGGAAAATTGAAACCTATCATTTAGTAAAGGAATTGATTATAAATCAGGAAAAATCCAATCCTTCATCTCAACTATAAGGAATCAATCATTTCTGAACGATTTTTTTATGTTTACACCAGGCCGATTCTTAATGGATTCATCCAGCAAAAAAATCGATCGAAACTTTGGGATATCATTTTATGTTAAATTTGAAGAAGTATAACCACTTTCATTTTTTCGAAAAACGTTTTTTGAGTCCTCTGGTGCTATGTGGAAGTCTTTTTAAGCATTTCAAGTGGTACACTCATTTCAAAAAGCCGCCATTTTGGCCCAAATTGACCTATCGGGACAAATTATTTTTTAAATCTGTGTTATTTACTTTACTATCAGCTGATGTTCCCAGAACTAACATTAATTGAAAAATTTTCTGGGAAATTCGGAAAAGCTAAAAAATGACCAACCCCATCCTTAATTTGCGCGAATTTTGAATACTTTTTTCACGAACCATTGACCGACCTTTTTCCAAACGGCAGTTAACCAAAATGTCCCATTTGGAAAACGAAAATGTTTTGACCTATCCAAGCTTCACATACGTCATTTATTCCACTCCCAGCGCTTATAATGTAGGTTTTATCTACTAAAACTAACAAATTCATCGTATTCTACGTGAACAAATACATGGAAAACATATATCACGCCATTAGTTCTCTCTTTCTATTAATTGTTTGCAAAATAAATAATCGAAAATATAAATTATTACAAGCTTTGGAAATAATGTTAGATTTTTCCGGGAATTCGTAGCGTGTAACGATTTTTATTTGTGGGATAATCTGACTAACACTAAGAATGTTTCTAGATACATTGATATATGTTTTCCATGTATTTTTTCACGTAGAATACGATGTAATTGTTAGTTTTACTACGAAACCTACCTTATAAGCACTGGGAGACACATACATAACGGTTCTGAGGCTTGAATATACAAAATTCGTGCAAATTAAGATTGTGGTTTCTGAGGAATCGATTTCTGAAAAAAAAAGTTATTCTTCAGTTTTTCCGGATGTTCCGCACATTTAAAAAAATTGCTACCGATAGGTCAATTTTGGCCATAATGACGGTCATTTGGAAGTGTACCACTTGAAATACTTAAATGGCGTGTTCACAACGCAGACTTCCATATCGCGCCACTGGGCTCAAAAAACTTTTTTCGAAAAAATGAAAGTGGGAGGAAGCGCTGGGAGTGGAATAAATGACGTATGTGAAGCTTGGATATGTCAAAACGGACATTTTCGTTTTCCAAATGGGACATTTTGGTTATCTGCCGTTTGGAAAAAGGTAGGTCAATGGTTCGTGAAAAACGTATACAAAATTCGCGCAAATTAAGGATGGGGTTAATGAGAAATCAATTTTTGCAAGAAACAGTCATTTTTCCGAATTTCACAGAAAATTTTTTAATTAATGTTAGTTCTGAGAACATCAGTTGAAAGTAAAGTAAATAACGCACATTAAAAAAATAATTTGTCCCGATAGGTCAATTTGGGTCAAAATGGCGGCTTTTTGAAATGAGTGAACCACTTGAAATGCTTAAAAAGACTTCCACATAGCACCAGAGGACTCAAAAAACGTTTTTCGAAAAAATGAAAGTGGTTATACGTCTTTAAATTTAACATAGAATGATATCCCTAAGTTTGACAAAATCGAAGACATTCATTTTTTGCTGGGTGAATTCATTTAGAATGGGCCACCATTCAATTATATTTATTATTTACAATGTTGGAATTAATCGTAAATCAATCAATATTTATTCATGAACCAGATAATTATTTAGCTGGTATTGTAGTTTTGGTTGTTATAACACTTTCTACTTTTGATTTGGGAACAATTGCCTTAAAGATTATAGCACTCGATTTTTTAATTTCACACCAATATTTTATTTTATATTTGAACTTTGAATCGAGAGAAGCTCCAAGCTACCAATATTAGCTGAAATTCTCCGAAAACAATGATCAATGTAGGCATGAAAATTTGTTAATTTTGCTATCAAACTATCTATTTATATAAAATTTGACGTTTGTAGAATAATTATGTTGAATAGTCGTGTCCGAAATACTTTGATGATTTCGATTTTTTTTTAATTGGATTGTATGTTGAAAAAATAAGTTCTTGGTTACCAAAGTAGCATATCGGAAATTAATTGTAGATACAATTCCAAAATTTATATGAATCTTCTAACTCAATGAAGATGTATCAACTACTTCTTTTCTCATATTTCAAATGTTTATCGAATCAAAACTTTTTGCGTCATTATAATAAATCAAATTATTTTATTCTTATTTATAAAACATAACTATTTGAAAATAAATGATTTATTGAACTCTCATTCATTTTTTAATAAAGTTCCATTACATAGACGCAAATCGAAATTATCTTTCCCAAAAGAAATATTTTGAACACATCACGATTTTGTTTTGTACCAAAAAACAATGGTGACGTCAAACTTAGCTTATTTTCTTATGAATTAGATAGAAAAAGCGCCTTTGTGTTGTACTAGACATTATTCAGTTTGCGTTTACCTTTTTTTGTTTACAATTTACACTTGGGACACACTGAAACACAAACATTCTATGTTATTTTTATTGCTATGTTTTCGCACTGCCATCCTGAATGCACTTTATGTATCCCAAAATAGTTTTTACCGCTACAATCGTGAAATAAAATAACAAATTTATAAAAATAATTTAAATGCAAATATTTTTATATCTACATGTTAAAAACAAATAATATACCAACTACCCTTATAACAAAAATAAAGAGAAACTAGGGAGCATACTTGATTATCGTAAGAATTTGTTAAAACCGATCGAGAGAGTCAAGTGCTCCACAGGATTTAAATAAATATATTACTACAGAATTTACCATGATTCAAAAATTTATATTTTTTCTGTGACAAAATGTTTAACCAGATATATAACTTTTGATGGATTACTTTTGGGTGAAGAGGTTGTTTGATTTTATGAAACCATCTCATGAGCGATCGGCCTCTACTTCTTTTTTCCTGTACTTTTACCACCACTATCTATATTGTCTTTTGAGACTACGTGTCCAAAATATTACATTTTCTTTATGCATGGTGTCTGGTGGTGGTGCATATGTCTGGTGTTTACAAGTATTTCAGTGTCGACTTACTGGTTCTCTATGAAGTTCGAGGAATTCTAAACAATCTCCTGTAGCATCTATTCCTCTATTTCAAATGAATTAATATTATATTTGCGCTCCTGAGCTCTAACTATCCATGATTCTGTATAAGAAGATTGAGAAGTCCAGTCTACAGCGGTATAACAGAAACATACAAAAAATATGACATCACAACAAAATAATATTCATTATACAAAGTAAAATTCTTATATTTTAGCTCTCGGATCAACCTTGAGAATCTGATCTTTTTCTCTTTTGAAAAATAAATAATTATTTTTCTTCAATTTCTGATTTCTTAGACCTTTTGATATATTAATGCATTTAAATAATTTTATACGTTTCGACTTTTCTTTAAGTCTTTATCAAAATGTTTTGATAAAGATTTATCTTCTAAAAATTATTTAAAAAACTAATTTTAAAACAGAAGAGACCTAAAATCAAGAACATTCAGATGCATTAATAAATAATTATTTATCATAACCTTTCTTCTTCCCATATTGCTTAAACAGTGTTTCAATTTTTCTACACGAATTTAAAAAAACGTGTTAATTCATAAGATGCAATTACAATTTGACTGAAGTTTATAACAGTCTCCCACAACAATCAACGAGTTTTGACGATGTCGGTCGTATTCTAAAATATTCTAGGTATATTTTTTCTACGATTGTAGTGTTTCATATAAATGTTTGTTTTTATTCCAAGATTTATTGTTTGCATGATTGTGTTTAGCATAGTATCTCTAGTTTCATTTGAAGACTGAAATATTAAATCAAATTCCAACTATTCATTACCTAATAAGTTTCAAAAAAAGGATACGTTCTAATATAAATAGTCTGCATAAAGTTAATTCGATGGTAACTACTTTAAATCGAAATGAATAACTTGGCCGCATACTTTTAGAAAGACATGTGACAATATAATATGATATTCGCGGTTTTATGTGAACTTTTTAATGTTATTCAACTAATTTCGAGATAAAAGGTGAGGAATTTAAGGATGAAGCTTTGGTTTTACTTGAGAATGGTTGAATATTAATCAACATATTAGCTATAAAATATAATAACCCGAAACCTTTGGACGATATCCAAATTCATATCATAAAGAATGCCGAAAATTTAACTTCTGTCATGTATATACTTTATATTGAGTATCATCACGTATTTTGTTCCACAGTTTCAAATCCTATTTCTTATTATCTCTGACCCATTCAATCTTTTTGTTTAATTAGTATTTTAAAAATTTCACCTTCTTTGACCAAAATTCAAGTTTCTCAGCGTCTCTTTTTACATCACTTAGCCATGATTTTTGAAGCTCTTTTTCTGTATTTTATTCAAAGTACAGAACATAAAATTTTCCACGTTGAGTAGTGTTATTGTCTCACTTTTCGATTAGAAGAAAATAGAAAGAAATCGTTTTTAAACTATGTTTAAATTCTATTAGAGAAACTAATTGAAACGGGACGTATCTCTGCGGAAATAAATTTATATTTTGATCTCAATATTTATAACAATGTGCCAAGGTAAGTGTCTTCGCTTTGTGTGTCAACTGAATAAATATGAAACAGTTTATCACTGTAAATCTTTAATGTTTAGAACAAACTGACCAAATATGAGAATATGGATGTGAAAATAGCATAGAATGCTTGTGTATCCCGCACTGCTTCTTTTTTTAATCGATGTTTCTATTTTTTGCACTATTATGTCAGATCAACACTAGAGCACTATGTACGAGTTAGGGCTAAATCGAGAGTACTAGGAGGATCGTTAGGGCGTACCTTTTCTCGATCGTGTGGTGGATTAGTTGGAACTTCTACCGCCAATAGGGATTCTTTAACTATTAGAGAACAGCAAAAGCCCAACAGTATTAGGGTAAGTATTGTAATTCATCTAGGTTGTTGGCGATAGATTATATCTATATAAAGATAAATGACGAACTTTGAAAAATGAATTCTTCATGTTCATCCGTCTATACTTCTATATCCAATGAATTGACATTTACATAGGAAGTAAATAATAATATCTGCCGTTTATTCTTCACTTCACACATTATGTTATTTATACCTAGGTATATCCCTTTGGTCCACAACTATCCCTTCATAACTTAGAAGAATGATTCATCTTCACGTCAAATTCTAAGCTATTATATACAGACCCACGCTAGAAACTGATAAGTATGAACCTATTGAAGCCTACAATACCAGCTCCGATTCGAGAGTCATTATTAAATTGGACTCCACTTTAAGGAATTCGCAGTATTAGATGACATATTAAAAATGTGGTGCCAAGTTTAAACGCGGTAGATAGTTGTATGCCGACGAACATAAAGGTGGAGCGTCCAAATCGGCTACCATACACAAAAATGTTGACAATAATTGAAGGTAGAGGTTGCTGAAGAAATATATAATAAACATACTGCCGAACTGATCATTGGAAATCTTTCTGGGTACTAGGATGGATATAACGAATGTAAATATAATGCAATTGTCGTTAAAAACAGTAGACAAGACGACAAAGAAAATGTTATTGCAAGATTAGTCATAATGGATGATTTGTTAAAAACCAAAATGCAAAGAAAGAAGTCAAACATAGACAAACATAGATGTCCTACAGCAAATGGGTAAACATAAAGAACTTTTCACGACAATCACGGAGAGAAAGTTGCAGTATCTAGGACATATTATGAGAGGAGAGCGATATGAGATTCTCCAGAAGGGAAGATCGAAGGAAAACGGTCGGTGGGCCGTAGACAAAATTCATGGCTGAAAGATTTGCGCAGACGTTTACAGAAATTTTCAGAACTGTGTTTCTTATGCGACAATAGCCATTTGGTTCGCCAACCTTCGTAGGGAGAGAAGCATTGGAAATATCGATGTTTTGTTTAAATATAGTAGATTACCTGAAATAGTGAACCACAGTTGTAGGTATTAATTATGCCAAATTGCATCCGGATAACGCACTCAGGCACAACTCCGTCGTTAACAGTCGCAGTTGCTTATGTAGGCTTCGAATTCGTTGAGCCCTCCCTTATGCTTCAGATTTGGTTCTAAGCTTTAACACTTACGTGGTTGGTGAGTTTCTTGGAAAAAGAAGTTGCACCTCTGATTTTAAGTGGATCATGGACGCAGCAAGGAGATCAATACTCGTAACTTTCTGTTTTTTCCCAATTGTGTATTCCAGAAAGATTAAAAATTGACAATTATGATGACATACATTTATAGAAACTACAGATAAGGCTCGTATAGGTGACATTAGATTAATTTACTTTCAACACATAATGAGTATCACGGAGTTCTCACTTGAGAAAATTGTAAAATTATTTATTGAAGACTTCCAGTGCAATCGAAGTAAGACGAAAACTGGATTGGAAATTACCATAGCAATGAAGTCGCTTATAAATTAAAAAACCAATATTTTAGTGTAACTGAATGTTTAATTCCCAACTACTTTGGTAGCGAAAACAACATCAAGTTTTTGTCTTTTATCGTGTACCTAGATTAGTTTGATTTGTGTTGATTGTTATTTAAAAGTTCTTTAGGTTGCTTCACTCGTTTGGACTCAATACCTGTGATATATTATGAACCGATTTTGAATTACATCTTTTATATTTACAGATTTACAATGGACGTCGACCCGATTTTTAGATAGTTTGTACCTCAAAGAAACAAACACCAAAGTTTAGTAAGAAATATTCGTTTTTCTAGAATAAGCCTCTAATTTTTTTTTCATGTTCTGTGATATTGTTTTTGTGACATTTTTCTTGATATTGATTGTTTTTAATTATTATTCATATTATTTTTTATTCCAAATATTATTCTAATATATATCTAGTAATAAGTTTTTTGTTAGTTCAGTTTATGTAAGTGGAAATGCGCGACAATTTTTTTAATTCGGTGTAGAAAATCGCGACAAATCATTAATTATAATGTTGATATTGCTTTTTAATTCCCATACCTTTGTTATCAACTAAGTTTCAGTTTGTAATTATTGTGCTGTATTTGGTAATATTCAATAAATATTGATCAACCAGAATCAATTTTTTGCTTTATTTATTTTTTCCCATTCCCAAAGCAGAATCGACGTCAACTAGTAGATAATTTTTTGGCAATGTGATAACCTCACCTTACCAATGAAAAATAAGGAACTTTAGAAATAGTTATCGAAAAAAAATTGTAATTTGTTTGACGATTCCGTTGCTGAATACACGCCTGTACACATCCGTTAGTGGCACTTCGTTCCAAGTAACTTCAACTTCCTGAATTAACTACTTTGTCCATGAACGGAGAAACAAATTTGATAGTCTTTTTTTCTTCATATCCCACAATGAGATTCAAGTGGGGAAATCAGGATGGCTACGACAAAAATCTAACGTCAGCTTATGGGATAAATTCCATAGTTCGATGTGCCATATATGATCGTGCGTTGTCTTGCTGAAAACTTGTGATCCTTGATTTAGATAAAACAGTTAAAAGGTATTTAGAGTATTATCAACAAAACGTACCCCTGGAAATCATAAGCTACAGACCTCCATTACTTCAACAGTGCTGTGCAAATAACTTTCAACAGTCAACGTTCCTTTTCAAATCAATGGTCAGATACTTGACGCCTAGTAGCAAGACGATCCTGCTGAATTAGTTAGTTGAAGGGTCTATCTTCATGTTGCTGGCGTATCGGATGACTGCTTGGCTTCCTTCATATTCCTACAGCTTCTCTGCCCCACACAAGCATAACATTAATTGCAGTATAAGTAATCGCCGCTTAGTAACGCGGTAGAATAAACCAACATCTTAATAGGCCATAATCTACCCCGGGGAAAATTTCTATGATGATGATAATGTTGATGTATTCCAACATATTTTGTTACGCTTAACAAAAGCAAAAAACTTGTAAATATGGTTGCTTGTATTATATTCCTATTGTTTAGGCAACCTCTCATACGATTTCCTCGAAACTATTCATGCAAGATTTTACATTTTATTCTAAAGTGAACAATCAAGTGGATAAGTTGTGAAGGACCAGCTTGACCGCAAAAATACAACATGATTCTATTCGCTGATTGTATAGGCCGATTACATGGCGATACACAGGGCCGTGTAAGGTCTGGTGGATGTAAATGGACCTCAAGAGGCTGCAACTCAATCATGTTTGGTCAAGTCGCAATTCGTCGCAGAATTTGTTGAAAACCTAGTGATTAGTAGCCCACAAAGAATGGGTGCCATTGGATTTACTTGAGTTGCTTCATTGAATTTGCCAGGATTAGTGGTCAAGGTTTTGAATAAGAATAGCAAGTCTTAGTACGGATTATACTAGATAACAAGGGAATCAACTTCTTTGTTATGTTGAAAAGCGTTTCATTGGCATCAAGGTCGATATTTGATCTAAAAAAAAAAACGCATCTAAAGCATCAAGAAACTGGTATACATGACATATACCAGCTAATGATTAGTCAGTAAATTTATATTCGATTTTGAAGAAATATACTGGTATTTTTTGAAAGAGTATATATTTTTGACTGTTGAATGCCAAAAACGAATCATAAAATGTTTCTTCTTGTCTTAGAAAACCAATTGAATTAAATGAAATCTAATAAAGAATATTAACATATTGATGAAAAACATATTTAAACAACAGCTAATATTCTATGTGAGATCTTCACGGAATATTTTCAATCAAGTTGCCCATTAAATTTTTTGCGATTTCTATCCAAAGCTGTAGAAAAATATTTCTTTATGGTTTTCGGTTGCGTGTCGCGGTCGTCAATGGTTTTTTGTAATTGATTCCAAACATGCTCCCTAGGAGTCAGATCAGGCGGCCTAGTTAGTTAGTTTCAAATACATGACGATTTATAACTTTCCTCAGCTTTTGATTAGGTGTATATTTAAAGGCACGAAAATTGATAAACATTTCTCAAGAATGCTACTTCGAGTTACATGTAACATTTTATGTAATAGTGATAGCATATTCCTCTGTGAAAATTATAGAGGTGTCTGTGTAAGGAACAATGAATAATTAGGTACTTGTCATAAAAAGGCTAAATGAGAATGGTAAAAATGACGTTTAAGATAAGGCGCTTTCTTTCAAAAACAGCTTGACTGGCAATAATATCTTCTGCTGCCTCGCTTTTGGAGTCTAATGGACAGGTAGTAATGTTGCAAGTGCGAGATCTTGCAAGAAACAATCAGTTGAACTTCATCTGCGCATATTTTTGAGAAAGAAAAATTGCGTCTTGCATTGCATTGCACTTTGTATTGCATCATGTCAAGCGGTTTTAATAAAGGAGCTGTAAATAGACGAACCGATTTTGTGGTTGAGCGAGTCTAATTGTTTACAGAAGATTAGCTACAGAGTTGCTTATGTAAAAAAACCGATTAAACAAATTATAATATATAGTGGTAGTGGTTTATGCTAAGAGTGGAGATTGTGTGTGAGAAGATGCGGTAATTCATCGTAAATACTATCTACAAACCTAGAGAGAAAAGTGCCAAGGCAAAGTCAATGAGAAGTGTTATGAAATGAGTTGGATAGGTTTGATATTCATTCTAGTACATGGATGATGATAATGAATAAATAATTTATTAAGATATAGTTTAATGTTCTTTTATAAGTGACATGTAATTTATATAATTCAGATTTACAAAAAATATAAACTAACACGTGATTATATATTAAAAATATCCATTTCAAAACTGAATTTATTTATAAATATTAGTTTCTCTTTTATTTTTGTTGAATTAAATATGTACATAAAAAATAAATATTCCATTTAATTGACGCTAATAAATCTAGATCTAATCAGCATGAATATATTAGAATTATATACTTCAACCCAACGTCAGATTATGGTTACCATTGGTTAGTCAATATGTCGATTAATAAGTCCAAATACCAATTCCAAATAAGCAATATATACTTAAGTTTGAGTAGGATACATTTGAATCCGACATATTATTTTTTTATCTTGATACTTTTGTTTGTATTATTCCTGCTTCCTAGATCTTATTGAAACTAATTTTTTAATCGTTTAAATTTGATATTTCATATATCAAAAAGTATACGTATACGCGTACCATTTTATTGGTTATACCATTTCTGTATAAGTATAGGAAAAACCATCATATGTTATCATTCTAGTAATATTGAAATAACGTCATAGAGTTATTGCAACAAATAAAGGTCCCTCTAGGAAGCAGCACGCCTTTCTAAACGTATTCAATGATCTCAATATTCGTTATGATATTCTTTATTGATTTAATGAATAATTTTAGAATTCAAATAAGCTTCTAAAAAATTCAGAGCTGAAGATCCGCCTCTTTAAAGTTGTTTTTTATATTTTTTCTAGTCTGTACATTCAATAGTTCATTTATTAAACGCTAGCAGAGTGGTGAGTGTTATAGATGTGGAAGTAGTTGGGATCTTAATGGGACATAATATTCATGAAGAAGTAGCAGCAGCAAGTATTGCAGCCCGAGTGTGGAAAAAAGAAATTTCACACCGTATTACCTACCCTGATGGAAATGTGAATATTTGAAATGTAAAGCTGTATATACATGTTTCTGGAAAAACATATACAGTGATCCACAAAAGTGAATGTGACAGGTTTCTTGGGAGTCCACATCATTGAATCTAGTTTTTAAATACTATGCCAACCGGTTTATATCTGGGATTTGAAAAATGCAATAGAGCTGTCGATTATTAAAATTTTGAAAAATTATCCTGATGGAATCGATAATTTGTGAATAAAATTTCAATGAAAAGGTGCTCCTTCGTGACTACTACGGGGTGGGCCATAAATTTTTCGTTTTTGTAATCGATCTAGAGTAGACAGCTCGCGAGGGTGGTGTAGGGGCTGCTCTTGCATCGTTTCTCGCTTCTTTAAAAATTCAGACACATTGGATCAATTCCAAAGGTATTTTTTACATTGAAATAATATCTTCTATCAATCATTCCACACTTTTTTAAGTGTAAAAAAATATTTGTTATTTTCTAGTTTGTATTGTCGTCGGTCCTTCATAAATGTGCAAAATTTTAAATAGGACGATCCAAGTTTATCTCCGCGCAAGCATTCAGATGATTTGGCGGTACCCGAATAACTTCTTGTTGTACTTAAAACTGCATCCCTCTAAAATTCAGTTAGTGTAACAATTGGAAGAAAATTATGTGTTTTAAGAAGGGAAAGAGCGCTTGGGCAACATTGTTTCTCGAAAAAAGCTCATTTTTTCTTGAATTGGAGTATTAACAAACAACATTACAAGATTCTGGAGAAAGAAAGTTTCAAATTAAAACGCTGATGACTTTTACGTTCACTATGTTTCCTGGCAATATATTCATTGGATTTGAAAATGCTCGCGGTTATTCTGTAACTTCTTTGTAGATTATGTGAAAATGCTACGATTTTTTTTTCGATCCGAAGTTACATCAATATATCAACAATAGAGCATGAATGGAAAGATGCCAACGAGGATTTACCCATAGTTACAAAAATGTTCCTCAAAAAAAACTTCTCAAGCGCGGAGATGTTCCTCGGCTTTGCTGCAGTCTAGACCTATCACCAGTTGATTTATTTTTCTTAAAAATCGATTTGATTTAAACAAAAGCAATACAAATGAAAGAGAACATGCGCTATGAAACATAACATACCAGTCGATATGTGTCGAAGAGGTTTCGGAAACATAAAGGCCAGATTTCATGAATACCAGCGGCGGGATTGCAGCCACTTGAACGATATTATTCTAAAAAATAATTTTCCAATTTATAATCTTCATTTAGATAAACATTTTTTTTCGTGTAAATTTTTCAAAAGTTTATGGCCCACTCTGAATTACGGTGAAGTAAATTAAAATTTGGCTGAGGAATATTATGATGAATGAATTGAATGTCAGGTTCCAAAGGAATGTCCTGCTCGGTTACTGTATTTTACAGTCTTTCTGTTCTGTAAAGGTATCTTATGTGAAAGGTTCACACCATTGAATGGCACTAGAATGTGAAGTACATAAACAAAATACTCTTACGAGCTCGTCCCAACAAGGACCGCGAATCCGGTCCTGTTCGGTTATAATAAGTGTCTTCATTTTGGCAAATTCACGGTTTCTTTGATATTGCCTTGTTTACATGTTTTTATCTCAGAGGCGATAAGTTTATATTGCTTTTGATATGATTTAATTAATTATTTGTTTGTTTACTTCCTAGAATTGTAGAAATTTATTTTTGTTATAAATTCCTGCTTGTTTAGCACAATTCTAAGTTATTATGAACGAAATAGTAAATAGTGATCATTGAATTTAAATTTAAATAATAAGAATAGTGGTAAGTAAGTAAGAGACAGTGTGTATAAATTCACCCCACCGTTAGAAATAAATAAGAAAAACAATACAATACAATATTGGCATCATTCAATAGGTATTTTCAATGCCGCTTCAATTCATTATTTATTTTGATGTTTTGTTCCAAAGATATGAAATTGGAGAATAATTTGCAATATCACGGTTTGGTTAAACTCTCAATTTTAGCAAAAATCATTTCAATTTGATAAAAACTCTTTATTCAATGTTTTCCAATTTATGTTGCTGAAATTGGATTGAAGTAGGAATACTAAAATTCAAAATAAATTATATGGGAGTAAATAAAACAACACAGTTGACATGCTTCCATATAATTTATTTTGATTACACGTTTTACATAAATGGGAGTTTTGACATAAATTTCATTTTTTTTGGTGTTTTATACTTATCTAAGAATGGAGGTACTTACAGCGATATTATGGCAGACTATTACATATAATTTCATAATTGGGAGGACATTTCTTGTCAAGAGGTGCAACAATAAACGAATCCTTATAATATTATTCATAAAACGTGTGAAATAGTTCCATAAAATATTGTGAAAATCTGTATCTAATGGAAGAGTAAGTGGAGCAAAGTTACAAATGTGAGAGTTGAATACCAAAAAACAGGTAATCCATATAATTTAAATCGTGTTAAAATTATAGGTGATAAGTTGGAATTTTAACTATTCTTCAATTTACTGGAAGATGAAATATAATTCTCCACAAATCTTATATTACCTAATTCCAGCCATGCGTTTATCAACATAAAATCAATAGTTTCGAAAGACTTGCCCTGTTATTGCATCCTCCTGACTATTTAATTAAATTCTTTCATAAATAAATATTCTCTATTAAGAATTTTTATCACTTCCTAAAACACGTTAACTGATGATAGACTTTCCAAATGTGGTAATAAATTATATAATAATAACATAAACATTGATATAGTTGTTGGTCTACTTTTTAATAATTTCGTTATCTTCTTTTTCGTCGTCAACTTTAGTTGCGGGAGTTTGTGCGGGGGTGGGATCGTCTTGAAAGAGGGGATTTTTCACTTCCATTTCACCAGTCTGCAACAGAATACATTCCAAGTGATTAAATTCATAACAACTATAACAGCAGTTTGGTTTCAAAAGAACGTATAACAATTTGCATTTAAACAAATGTTTAAAATGTGTTTGAGCTAGTACAGATACCAAAAAATAAGTAATACATAATAGTAAATACCTAATTTATAACAAATACTTTTTTATACTTTATACATATACAGATTATTTTGTAAACAGGACAATTGAATGAATGGATAACCTAAAAGTAGTTTTATTTTTGTATTCAGCGTACCTAAAGTACATTTATCGAAGAACAATAGTAAATCAAAACAATGATCAGTACCTGATCAGCACGTGAATATCCTAGGAGAAACGCGGCGTGGCATCGTTACTGATCCAAATTAGTGGGACTATAATCTACCACAAATAGAAAACCGCGTTGGAGGAGCGAGCGCGGCATCGCTGAAGAAGCCGTTAGATCAGATGTAGTACGGGGACGGCATCGTATTATCGTACTGTAGTGAGACTGTTTATATTTGTCTTTTGCATGATTTTCTTAAACATGTCTGACACGTAGAGAGATGATGAAGTTGTTGACATTAACTATACTCCGCCTAAGAAGAGAACTAAAATAACGCTAGCGAAAAAGGTATGATTGTTGAAGATGTAATTTCTAGAGCATCCAAATTTTCTGACGTTAAAAATATTTTTCATGAAGCTATTAAAGAATTACACTTGATAAGTGGAAAATGTGTATTCAATATGTCCAGGAAAATATTGAAACCAAAATGTATAATATAGACATTCTCATTGATGTGCAAGTTGAGCCCCTTATTATAAATATCGACGACAGTACAAGCTCAATGTCATCTGAGGGGAAAAATGTGTTTATTGAGGTAGAAAATGAGGATTTTATTTCAATGTTTCAATACACATATTATCTTTCAATTTTTGTATTCGATGTTAGCAATAAGAGACTGTATAATAATTGGAAAAAGTAGAAATTCGATTATTATTAATACCTGATTTTTGAATGAATGTACTATGCCATATTTCGGCCGTTTAATTTATACCTATTCCAAACTTCACGTTTACATTTTATATTTTCGTAATAATAATTGTGCATAATTATTTATAATTTATATTATTAACCTGCTTTATGAAACCGCAAATTATTTCTTAACTGCAGAGTAAGGTCCTGTTACATGCTTGACTTTGGCGTTTTCAATCCTGATCACATGCTCTATGCGTGAATATGTTTTCGTTTACTATTTTTCTTCAATAAATAGACTTTAGTATAATTTTCAACGAAATCATTTTATTCAGACCTTAAAATTATACAACCATATAAGTAGAATGACAGATGATGGGGTAGTAAAGATCGCAAGAGACAAATCCCCGGCCGGAAGGAGAAGTGTCGATCGACCCCGGAAAAGATGGAGCGATATTATAACTTAAAAGCACAAATAAATAGGCAGAATTGCCTATAGAAAAGATAGAAGAAGAAGAACTTAACCGCAATTACCATTACCACTAATGAACTCAATTCTAGTACATTTGACCTCATTAAGTCGTCCAGGGAAGACGCGGGGAAGTTTTTAGAACATTAAGAAAAATCTTCCGCCGAAGATAATGTTACTCGATATTGAAACAATCTTGATATATTTTAAACTGTATTAACTCTTAACTTCTTCGCTCATTTCATGTAATTTTATATGCGATAAATAATCCTTAAAATTATAGTTAACTGACCCGTATCTATTTGATAAATTCTCTTGACATTTAAATCGTTAATTGTCATAGTTCTTTTTCTCGATATATAACCTCTAATTTATTTTACTACCCCAGCGAGGTTAATTCTGGAAGTTGAAATTATACTCACGGGAGCGAGACCTGGACATTCGTATACAGTGTAATCACCCTCTTCGTTTTCTTCGTCGCTCTCAGCTTCAGATGCAGAGCCATGACGTTCTCCTGGAGGAGCTCTTGAATATTAACGTGATGGAATAAATTGAAGTTAGTAGAAAGGAAAATTATAAAATTTATAGTTTTCATATCTATTTTAACAATGTCTTACCTTTCCATAGCGATAATTTGTTGTTTTTGATGTTGATAATGGTACATTTGAGCAGATTGTGCCAGACGTCGATCTCCCGATGGAGAAATGTCTTTATTTGGTCCGGTTACGCCGTAAGCTGGATATTCAACGTCGGAAGCATTTTTGACATGTTTCTGTAAACTAGAAATTAATGTGATAGTTAGATGGATATTTCGGATAGTTAGAGTAGACCATTAGCTTCATTGCTTCGTATTTGTTCACCAAAAACAAATTTCGTTTCCTATTGTGTCGACAATTACACAGTATGTTCAATGAGTACGCTTACTGTTAGGAATATATTGGATAAAACTTATTTGAAATATTCCAGATCATACGCCTAAGTCGATTAACAGAAGTATTTTATTTGAAAATATTCTAATAAATTTTCAATGTAGAAGGTGAATTTTGTTTATTTATTAATTGTTATTGAATCATTTCTCATTGTTATTAATTAAATATGTTTATTGTAATTAGGAACTTTTACAATTTTTCGTTGTGAACCAAACAGAATTCAAAATATTAGTTACGTGTTTTATCAACAGACTCTATTTTATTATTGATTATCCGCTTAGTTGTTTGAGCTAATCAACTATCAGTATTGCTTTTATATTATGGATCGAATTGTGCTTGATAAATATTAATATTTACATTAAGAATTATACAGAAAATATCGTCAATTTATTCTAGAAGTATCAGATGAACATGATTATGAGTATTAATTGTAAACTGGAGCTTACCGAGTAAGTGATTCAACTTTTCTCTGCATAAAAAATGTATTTCGAAAGAAGTTTAGGAAAGTTTATAATCCCAATACAAACATAAAAATTTGTCGAGAATTTGTTGTGTAAATGGCATCAAAATGATAAAGAAATACGCTCTATTGAAGCGGTCAACTCCCAAACAGATAAATATTTAATTGGGAAATTTGAAGGAAATTTGGTATCAATACATCGAAAACGTGCCTGAAATAATCACATAGTTTTTAAAAAAGTCCAAATTGTTCGAATACCTATCACTGATTCGAATATTTTCTTTGCGGATTCTTAAACTGATGTGCTGAGATTCAAACAGCATCGAGGCTGAAGTTTTTGTGAAGAATCCCATAATTAATAAATATATCATCGCGACCGTAATCCTTCATGATTGAGAACAATGGGAAAATCAATGGAAAAGAAGGTAGATAGGAAGAAAACCAATTACTGGGACAACCTACTAGGGCTGAGATAGACAAGAACTCTTCTAGGAAATTATAACCAGAGATAATGCGTGGCGTGCAGATTTTGTTGCATAGAGGATGAAACCATTATCCACATTCATTCAAAGTGTGAAACACTGAGGAACTCCAGAGCACTACACCTGATAGCGCTTGAGATAGAAGATGAAGATCTCTGGCAATTAAAGCCATCTCATATTCTACACTTTTTAAATAAAGTGGGTCACAGTGTATACGATACCCCATACATAAGTGTGTGTAAATAGTAAATAAGTAGTAGTAGTAAATAAAAAATAGTAAATGGAATCAGCACCGTATTATGAATAAAAACATAAATGCCATCAAATGGTATACGAATGGCTTAAAAACAGCAGACAGAACTGAAATAGGATTGCTAGGGCCCAAAAACAAGAATTCTGAAAGCTTGTGTAGTTCATCAAGTATTTTTCAAGCAAAAATATTTTCAATCGAACGTTTAATTTGAAAAGAAACTATCGTAGACATGAGATTATCGATTAGTCCGATAGCTAAGCAGCTCTCCCCTACAGGGCTTACGTAGATTTCATCATGTTGACATTAGGCTATTTAATTTTAGCATTTAACGTTCAGCATTGCACTAAATAAATATTTATATTTATAATAAAAATAAAATATATAAATAAATATTTATATAAAATATTTCAACCTCAATCACTTTATTTCAATACGATTAACGAATTATTGTAAATAATCAAATAAATTGAATACAACCCTGTCTAACTCTACACACTTCAACGTCTTATCAATATAGCGTTTAGTTGCGTTCATTACCATGCGAGACGCATGTGGGTTGTTAGTTGTAAGAAAACTGCGATAGAAAAATTTATCATTTAATGTATTCGTTCCATTGTTTGAAATATTAGAAATGGAGTTTAACAGAGATGGTGAGTTCAATTTTTTATAAAAATTATACTTGATATCATTTTATATGGCTGTAATTTAACATGGAAAGAGAAAACATTTATAACCTCGTTATATACACCGAAAAAAGTATAGAAGCATGTGTTTACAAGCGTACGCAGGTCTGGATCTTGAAGTTTTCCGTATCGAGTTAGAAATTGCAAACTAAATAAAATCTTGCTCACTTTCATGTTATATTTTGACATTAATTCTCATAAAATCTATCAAAATATATCGCGGTCTTATCAAGTAAAATTCATTTTCAAAAGATAACTAATTCAAATACGGTTTAACATAATATTGTGCAGTCTACTCATATGAGTATTATATAGCAATTATAGATTAACCGCTTTTATAATATATAATATTTTGAAAAAATTCGGGGTACTTGGTGTGTGCAGGATAAATAACATTTTCATAAAAATTAAAATATGAATTTAAAATAGATACTTAGATAAAACATTTTTAGAAATGATGGTGACGTTTCAGCGTAGTAACTATAAAACAAAACTTCTAGTGAATAAATCTGAATAGAAGTACTGCTATAAATAAGTGGAATATATCGAAAAGAAAAATTTTATATTTGTAAGAAACACGACTGTATCAAAGTTTCGAAGGTGTAGCAAAATTTGGAAATTGGAAGCTGTCGATAAGCTTACATCAGAGAGTCTTCAAAGAGTTTAAAGCCGGGCGCACATTGAGTCGCGGGCGTTTTCTGTAATCTTTTAGAATTTGCTAGCTCATATGTTGGCCTGTGTCACGTAGTTGAGTTATCTGTCAAGGTTTTTTTTGCTTATTTACAGCGGAAGAGACTTAAGTCAAAGCCGTTAGTTGTTTGTCAGAAAATATCGATAACAAATTGAATTCAACATAACTTTTCCTTTTTTCTAAAAAACTTTTAAGAACTTTTTTACATTTAGATAACTAAAATAACAAAAGAAGATCAATCTATTACATTTTCGGCTATGATATTATCGCTCCTGATTATGACAGACAATGGACGGTAAAACGTTAGAACTGTGAATTAAATCACTTAGGTAACGCAGTTTTCCTGTAACCTGATGAACCCGTTCACCAGCCAAATAGTCGACGATAGGGAACTATATACACTATATGTATAGACGGTCAATATTATTGTACATTATATTGTGCAACGTTATTGAAGGAGCGACCATACACGGTTAATATTATTGTACAACCCACAGTTCAATAAATTTGCGCAACCCACAGTTGAGTAGTCGTGCATCTTGGTTTGAGTGACAAGGTTTAGTTATCATGTGTGATTTGGATGCTGCAGCGTGTGTGGTAATTGCATTGCTAACCAACCCGAAGAAGAGGAAGAAGTGGATATGCATGAAGGAATGGTTGAAAAAAAGAAGTGAATTTACTCATGAAAGACTGCTGAATGAGCTTCGAACATGTGAGCCAAATGACTTTAAGAACTTTGTCAGATTAAACGCAGAATCGTTTGATGAGTTCTTTCGATTTGTTGAGCCTCATATTAAAAAAGTCCAAACTACTATGAGAGATGCTATTCTTTGTTCTGTTGCTGTAGTCTTTGGACTTATTGTGCCACAAAGCCGGTAACGAACGATACACTTCTATTACCTCTAATAAAAACTTCTTTTCATCAACAGTCGACATGTTTACTAATAATTATACTTCACACAGTACAGTAAACCGTTACACTATATAAGAAGCAACACAGTTTATAAGATACAATTTATAAGACACACAATTTCAAACAATACTAGGATGAGCAAGTGGACAGAGAACTGGCATTATATTGCACAATACTACCCATACACGACACAATATTTTGAGGATTGCACAATATATTTCTTACTTTTTGAATTCACTCAATATATTGTGCAATCTGTTTTTTGCCTTCAATCTTGCTCATACATGTTCAATAATATTGTGCAATATAAAATATTGTTATTTTTTTTAATATCCAAGTTACTGGCTAAATCTTATTAGCAGTAAAATATTTTCATTGAATAGATCCATTCTTCGTCATTTCATATGTGATTAAACAGAAGATAATAAAATAAAAAAGAATCACAATTTGGCAATAATGTCATTGTTTCAAGGTGTTTAAATTTACGGGAATTTACTGCATACTATTTTTATTTTTGCAGATTATAACGAAAACTTTTCTCTCCGATGAAATTGAGGAGGTCTCTTTAGAATATATTAAAATAACAGTCCTATCAACACAATTTTAGTAACATTTGGTATACTGAGGAATGCCTAGGAATCTCTAGATCATGTAAATTGTTGTGGCAAGGCAAGTTGTGCATCATTACGTCCATCTTTGACATTTTTGAATTGTTTTATGTACTTTAAATAAAGTTTTTTCAAGACAGGATTTTTTTTAAGACTCATTGATTGAGAATTTTGTGGAAGAAACTAATACCTTAAAAATTACGGCTAAACGTTGGTTCGGTTAGGTTTCGGAGTAATTGATATCTATATCTGTCTCCTGAAGTTTCTCCATAATCGATTGTGTGGTCGGGACAACATTTTGTTTGTATGAATTTTATATTGTATTTTTTACCTTTCACATTTTCAAATATTTATTTTCCACTGCGGTGTCTTGATAAATCACCTTTTCGTTGGATTTTAGCAATATACTTTTTTCTATTTCAAATCTTTGAATCAATAAATCAAATACTCATCTTAATTGATAACGTTACAAAGTGATTATTTAAAAATGTTTGATAACATACCACTTCACCTTTAATCCTTTTAATTCCAATTTACGTTCATTATGGATACTATTGACTATTTAATCTAATTACAAATTGAAATCCTATTTCACATTTTTTTTTAATTTGCAGAGCACCAACATCTAAGATACAATCCCTTGAAAGCAGAATGGATTCTGGTCTCTCCCCACCGAGGTATGCGCCCTTGGAGTGGACAAACGGAAACTCCAGAAGTTGAAGTAGTGCCTCAGTTCGATCCTACGAATCCCCTTTGCCCGGGCGTAAAAAGATCCTCTGGGCTAGTAACCCCCAACTACACTTCTACATATGTATTTACAAACGATTTCCCCGCTTTACTTGAAGATGGTCCAGAGCCTGAACCTAGCGACGATCCATTATTTCAAATACAGGCTGCTAAAGGTACATGCAGAGTAATATGTTATCATCCACATTCGAATGTTTATTTGACGAATTTGGAAGTCAAAGATGTTATTTCCGTGATTAACGAGTGGATAAATCAACTTAATGAATTAGGACAAAAGTATACTTGGGTCCAAATTTTCGAAAACAGAGGAGCTATGATGGGATGTTCTAATCCTCATCCCCATTGTCAGATTTGGGCTTCTAATTTTTTACCAAATGAACCAAGAGCTAAAGATACGAATTTAAGAGAATATTTTAATAAATACAAACGACCTATGCTGATGGATTATTTACAAAGAGAAATTGAAAAAAAAGAAAGGGTAGTTTACGAAAACGATGAATGGGTAGTACTAGTACCGTATTGGGCGATTTGGCCATTTGAAACTATGGTTTTACCAAGAAGAAACGTGATTAGGTTCTCTGATATTGACGATAAACAAAAAACAGCGCTAGCCGTAACTCTACAATCTATAGTAGCCAAATATGATAATCTATTTAAATGTAATTTTCCATATTCTATGGGTTGGCATGGAGCCCCAACTGGTAAAGAAAGAAATACATGCTATCCACATTGGACGTTTCATGGAATATACTTTCCACCATTATTACGATCGGCTACTGTTAAAAAGTTTATGGTTGGATACGAACTTTTAGCACAAGCACAAAGGGATCTAACGCCCGAAAAAGCAGCTGCCTTATTAAGAGAACAATCCACGACGCGATTTTCGTGATTACACAAAACTGGATATATTTAAGTGTATGATAAATTATTGTTCCTGAAAACTCAACAGTAATATAATCAAAATCAAAAGATTGTTTCACAGTATCACAATTTATTGATACTAAATAACCCCACTTCCGAGCCGTCTAAATGACCTACAATTCCAATACGTGATTCGCACCATTGAGTTAAACAATTCAACGGCCAAAAAAAAACTTTTCTCACCCTTTGAATCATCACTAGATGGCCCCTTTACTTTAAACCCAAAAATTATCTTCCCACTTATCCCCCACTTCGGCTGCTAGAGATGGCTTACAATTTCTCCCTCCCTTCCTGAACAATTTCCTTATTGACATTAAGTGGAACCTGTTCCTAAATCCCATCCGGTGTTGCAGGTTTTTTGTAACTTGGTGAAACCATTCACCAGTCAAGAGACCTATGATAAGTAATGATAAATCGTCAACTGTTCCCGCAATTACTTAAACAGAAATAAATTATTATTTACGAGATGTTAGATATCTTGTCTATGCACGTCCTAAAACACTATTATAGTATTTGTGCAGTAGCGGTTTGAAACGAAAGTGTTTTTTTCTCGTGCCGAAAACCATGTGTGAAGAAAAACAGGAGCAACGTATCAATATCAAATTTCTCGTTAAATTGAAAAGAAAAACTCCAGCTGGGTGCTATAAATTATTGCAAGAGGCCTATGTGGACAATTCTCTATCTCGTGCGCGTGCTTTTGAGTTGTGTAAGCGCTTTAGTGAGTCTGAGGCCGCCAATCATAATTCAAGGCAATGTTGATCGTTTTTTTTTCTACATTTACGGTAACGAGATTACTGAATGGCTTCCAGACGGCCAGACTGGTAACCAAACTTACTATTTGTTAGTTTTGGCAACACTGCAAGAACAAGTTTATAAAAAACCAAGTTGTGCAAGAACAACTCGTCAATTTTGCATCAGGATCACAAGATTTGTTTGTTCCCGAAGATAAATTCTGCTTTAAAAGGGACCCGATTTGAGTCGATGGTAGTGGTAAAGCAAAAAACGGCAGAGCTCCTTAAGGTCTTCACCAAAAAAGACTTTTTTATAAGTGACCTTTTATGGAAAATTTTCAGTTGAAATATTCAACTCTGGAGTAATTACAATAAATGACATTACCGGACGTTGAGGATTCGTGTTCGTATGGCCGCAGAGACCTAAATATAAATAATTGCATGAGGTGGAGCACTTTCAGGATAATATGTCACATTTATACATCATTTAGACAAATCTCATCAGGACAAAAGGCGCAAATAATGCAATCACCACGAAAAAAGTGTTGTTAACCTCTGAAAAGCCACTCTTCCGTTTAATCGCCTTCGTATAATGGTTCAAGATGATATAGGAGTATTGTGAACATATGCTAATTCATTATATAGAAGGTTTCCATCTCCAAGAGTAGTCCGTCTTGAGAAACGATCATAAATTTCATTTTTACAATGTTTTCTACTTTGCCTTAGTCTTCGATTGTATCATATTTTTTTTAACATGAGAGAAATATGTTGTATTAAACAACTTCCATTCCAGATAGTCTATGCCTGCCAGAAATGAACTTGTTAATACGAATTTATAGAGATGAATCACAATCAAAATCAGACATATAATACGTGTTATAAAGTGATAAAATATCAGCTGTCACTAACAAAGTTCATGGACTATTGTAGCACAAGTAATTATATATTAACAGATATTATAACAACAAAAAGTGCGTTATAGATGTTTAATAGATTTAATATTTTTGAAATTTTACTTACTTGTACCATCCAATGCCGACTGCAATAAGTCCTACAGTGGCAGCAGCACTGATTCCAGCTACTATGGCGATTATATAAACACCAGCTGTATTTCCATCTTCCATTGTAGGTTTAAGAGGAACCACTCTTATTCCATCTTTCCCATCTTCATTTGTTTGTAGACTATTTGCTGGAGTTACTTTGTCGCTTCTCAAATTCACCAAGAATACTTCCGATGGAACTACCTTAGTCGATTCTGAATTTGACGATTTTTCCTCCTCTGTAGTTGTTTCTAAGAATATAATTATTATAGGAACGAATAGATTTGCTGTGGAAATAGTTTTACGAAAGTTGATAATAAGAATATTGCTGGGGTTTGAATTTTTAACAAGAAAAACATGTTTTCAAATATGTACAACTAGTTTCTCTTACTGTAGGATGGAATGTATGTGTCGTTGTAGAAGCTAAAAGTATTCTTGAAACTAGCTTATTGAAATGTTCGTATGTGAGACATGACACGCAAAAGTGATTCAGTAATTTGTATTATTTAAAGTGAATAAAAACCTCCTTGTGTGGTTAAACGATTTCTGAAGCTCAAGAAATTCAAGTACAACACTTTGAGTCTCTTCAAATGGAGACACGAAGGTATTAGCTAATTTGATACTTAAAATTCAACAGAATCGAATTGAGAGAGAATAGAAATATTTAAAAAAATTTAATATGGTTATAATCAATACCTATAATTTGTTGTATGGTATCCTCCACATTTCTGAAAAATCTCGGATCCGATGGAGGGTAAGCAAATTCTGAAGGATTTTCTGCTAATTTAACGTAACCAAATCTAATTGTAGGAACTTGCCGGTCACGTATATCGTCCAAGCTGATATCTTGAGAAGACGTGTGTGAATGCTCATCATTAACTGGAGGTTTATTATCCAATAACAGTCTTTCATTATCTCTATATTCTTCATTTAATAGCTTCTTTTCGAGTAGCCTTTGACTATCATAGACATCTTCGTCTTTATCGTAATCAAATGTTAAGCCGTCGTCTACATCTGGTGGATACATCCGGGCATCCTCAGGAAGCTGCAAAGGGGGTATGTCCAAGTCAAAATTTTCAGATTTAGCCAGATTATGCAGAATGAATTGTAATTTTGGATTTACATGATGTTCACGAGATGGACGGTGCTTATGTAATTCAGACCTTTGCCAATCAATGACTTCTTGATATCGACGATGTTTATCTGGAACTATTGATATATTATTATATATGTATTTTGAATCAATTACTTCAAGTATCAAAACTAACAAATTGTCAAAATTTCGGATGAATATATCATGTTTTATTTACCTGACTTTACATCATATTCTCTAGGTAACTCTGGTTCCAAATAATCTATTTTTTTTTTAATTTCGTATAGATAACGTAATCGATTAAATTCAGGAATTTTGTAATCTTCTATTTGAGAGTCTTCTTTGGGCACATCGAAATCGAAGTCCAGACCTGAAATAAAGGAAAATAAAAGATAAAATGGAAAATTTTATTGATCTAACCAATTAAACACCATCTGTAGTAGTTTAATCTATTGTTGATGAATCGTCAAAGATGGTTTTTGGTGTTAACAAACGTTTAATAATTTCTAAAAATAAAAATTCTACAACTACTATGAAAAATGAAGTATTTCTAATAGCTTACTATTATTTTCCACATTACAAAAATTTATTTAGTATCAACAAAAGTCGATAAACACTTATAGGCTACTGTCATTTAAATTACCTATTTGATGAAACTGTCCACCTCGGGAAATCTAATAAAAAAAGAATTGAGCATACTGATAGAATCGTCAACTCTATTGATGAATTAATCGAACTCTATACTGAAATAGAGGCCGAAATTGCACCGTTTATGATTCAACCCTCAATTAATATAACAGGAAATTTATTAAAGAAGAATCCGGGTTAAACCACACAAAGTTATACAAATTTCATCATCAACTATCAAATTACTGTAATTGTACTCTTCAAATTTATGCAGTTGTAGAAAAAGAATAGTGTGCAGCATATGAGAAAAGTACTTATCTCACTAGTATGTTTGCACAAATTTAAACCCTCGTGAGAAAAGTTCAAATTTTACCACCAATTGCAAAATATACTATTCCAATTTTCTTCTAATTTACTGCCATTTGTTTGTTTTCTATGGTATCAAACGACGTCTATCAGTACATTTTTTAAGAAAATTCTGATGCTTCAAAACTGACAGATATCTTGAAAAACTGGGCATTCCGAATGAAAAAACAAATGGACAGAAGTATCAAGTTAAATTATGAAAACTATATGGAATGTTACCGTTGAGTTGTTTCAAAAAGATTACAATATCATTTTCAATTTATTCAGTGATGTGCAGTTCCAATGTTCCCCGATGATAAAACTGCTAAGCGGGAGCATCTACAGCAAGTGCCGGAAAAAGAAAACGAGACTCAGTTTTTCTGAAACACTGCGAATTCGTCAAAATAGTACAGCGATATGCTTTCTTTCATTCGTTAACTGACCCTCGCCAGCTGGTTGAGTATCACAGATACACCTCCCTTCCAACTTCAACAGATTGATTTGGATTCAACTCACGATAAGTACATGCTATCCTAAGCGAACCAAGCTTTTTGTTTAGTTCTACTTTGAGTAGTTCCCCCATATCTCTACTGTATAGAGCACGATTAAGTTTGAGATGCTTATGGGGACTCATTGGTCTCCAAATTTTGGTATCAGTGGGGATAATTTGGTCATTGCTACTTTTGCAGCAGCCCAGATAATTTACTTTTCGAATCCATAGGCTTTTAACATATTCATCGGTGGCCTGAGTATGTAGAGGTTCCGAGGATCTTCGGTATTGTGAGAATTACGAGCTAGGTCATCTTTTTGGCTAATTCTTATAATGGGAGATTATGAATATTTGTTTACAGCAAACATACTATTTGTTCGAGCAATTTTCTGCACTATCAATATTTAGGTAGAAAGAGTAATTTGGTAAAATTGTTGAAATAATTCGATCTATTTGGTTGAGATTTGAGGTCTACGATTTGCTTGGCTTTGATTTAAATTGAAATAGTTGAAAAAATTAAAATTTTCAACACATGTTTTCCATCCACAATGGTACTTGAATGTTCATAAAAACTGTTTATATTTCATTACATAGATTATCTCGTTTGCTTTGGTTTTTAATTTCACAAACATCCAAAAATTTATTTAAAAGATAAAATTCGAGTTTCACCCTTAAAGACATTTCCAATGAATAAATATCTAAGAAATGATTCACGGGAAACCCAATTTCATGATTAAATGAATCTCCAATACCACAAAACCGAGGCCAATCTACTAATTAATGTGTAGGAACACTCCTAGGTTTATGTTGTTTTTAACTAATCTGACTTGTGGCAAAAACTCCAAATGACGACACAAATTCACTATTTATTTACCTCAAAATATTATTTGGTTAGGTTAGAATAAAATACGAGGGCAATTCGGAAAGTAACCGCCTTTTCGGCGTGGAACTTAAAGAGATTGCTGTCAGTGAGCATGTCGAAGGGCCAAGCGTTTACTAATTATAACGTGACAAAATGTGTGCCTCAATAGAAATCACTCAAAATGTTTGGTGGAGATTTTGATTAACTGTGTATTAAACAAATACACTGAGGCATATAAACAATTTAGTAAACTGTTCAATTATGAGTTTTCATATAATATCCGATTGAGTAGCCGACGACCTTATCTGGTCAAGTTTGGAGCCAACCAACCGCTAAAATGGCCAGTACTTGCAATGTATTAAACAAGACCTTAATTTACGGAAGGGAGAGAAATAAAGTCATATTATGGAGCGAATCCACAACGTACTTACGTCAGACAAACACTTAGACGGACCATAGACGGATCGTAGACTGAAGCAAAGCCCTAATCACAGAGTATTCCGAAATCGATTATCACAAATATAATATATATTAGGCAGTTTATCCGGACAATAGGTAATGTGGATGAGTTAGAAAAATGCGATTCAAGACCGCTACATCTGACTAGCTTTTATGAAAACACGAAGGCACAATCTAGGATTTGAACTAGTTGGCCTGATTTCAAACCAGTGATTCTGAAAAGCATTCATAGGTTAGCGCGAGGGCGTACAAGGAGACTGCAAAAGGGTTAACCAAGCACCAGGCAATTGGGACTAAGAAAATTTGTCATTATTAGTATAAAATATCTTGGGGGATAAGTCATTATAGGGTTTTGTCACCAAACGTCAAAAGTCTTGGGTAGTGTTCAACTTTATTATGATTTTATTCGTATCTTTATAAGGTTTTTCATTACAATTATTTATCTTCTTTCATAGCACTTGAGATTTATACGAAAAAATAATTTTAAGTGATCGAATCTCATCATTTTATGTTTTTGGTGAATTGATAACCACACAAAATCAATTTATCTATTGCTTTGAAATCACGAAAACTGTACTATGGTGTAACAAACTAAAAGTACCATTAAACAAACGCCAGTAAAGGAGATATCTGAATCCTTTATAATATTCTGAAATGCTCCTATTTTGAAATATTGATTGTGTTTGATTTTATATATATATTTGTTTTTATTATGCCAATGGGGTTCCTTCACCTATTGCAATAACCGTTCAACGTTCAACGTTTGGAATTTTAAATGTTTATTCACCATTTGCTTTGATTTAATTCATAAGTATCCTCAATATCCTCTTTCTCATAGCCATTGTTGCATATTATCCTTGTTCCGTCGACTGTTTGAAATAAGAACATTGTAACTGATTTATTTCATTTTTAGTATGTTAGACTATATCCAGTATCAATATCTAATAAAAATCGTAATACCCATCATAAATTTTCACATTAAAAGCTGGATACCCCATAAATAATAAGTTCAAAGTATCGAGAAAAGTGAAAAAAGTGAAGAGCATTCACTTTTTTCTATTAAACTACATATACGAGGGTTGCTACTTAAGTTTTGACATAGACAAATGAAAACAAGTATTTATAATTGAACATGGATTCATTATTTTTCCAAACATTCTCCATTAAGATCAATACATTTTTGCATGCGTTTGAACTAATTTTCGAAACATTTTTTCCATTCCAATTGAGGTACATCCAAAACATGTTAATTGAACCCATAAACCATTTCTTCGCAATTTAATTTTATTGGGTGTCAAGCAAAGACTACGTCAGATGACCTATCAATTCGATGTTTTGACTTTTCAAAAACGTTTTGTTTGAACTGATATGGTGAGAATGATTCCTCTTCTGCGATTGGTTTCCCTGATTTTTCCAAATAATTCTGGCAAACAAATGCTGGTATACATTTCAGAAATGACTGACCTACTTAATGGAACGGTGGCTACATATCCAGTTATTCCAAAAGAACGAGAGACTATTTGCTTCGAAGTGCTTCGTGCGCGAACAACGTTTAATTTTGGTCTTGTTGAAAGATCCATATAGACAACTGTTGTTTAGTTTCGGGTTTATATGCATCGATTCATGATTCGATCTTATAGACATCTTTTGAAGCCTCGCGATTGAATTTTTTCAGCATTTCTTTGCTTCGACGAGATTCTTTGAGCGATTGTCAAATTATGTGACATCCAATGCAAACCAATCGTTTTAAAAGCCAAATGTTCATGAAATATTAAATGTATGCGAGTGGAACAAATGACCAAATATGCCTCAATATCACGGCTTTTCACATGACGATCTTGCAATATAATTTTACGCAAGGCATCGATGTTTTCTCGCACAACAGACGATCACGGTTGAATTCGGAAAACGGTAGCTCGCGATTAAGCTTCATCATGAAAAGTCAAAGCGATTTGATCGACACACAGCTGTTGGTTTAATCCACGTCGAAAAGAATATCATCATACGAAAATTCAATTTCATTTTTTGATTTTTTTTTAAGTACGTCCACCATTAAAAATGTCAAACTTAATGGTAGCAATGTAAGATTTGAGATATTAACATCATTTTTGCCACACCTCAAAACTTAAGTAGCATTATTTATTAGATTAGCGGTATAGAAGTAAACTCTGCCTAGGGTATCATTTGCTAGAGACTCCATTCTTGAAAAAATCTTACACGAGACATTGTTTCTGAAGCAGTAAGCAGTATAAATCCTTTATCGAAGGAATCTCCAGGATTAATTACATAGTAATTCGTTATAAAATGATTAAAATTCAAATTAAACTCCAGTCAACTTCAGCAGAATTATAGAAAGTTATAAGTGAGTACTGCAGATAAACTGAAAATGTTTGACGTAAATTTATATTTCAAAATTAGGTCATTATAAAATGTATTTAACTTGCATTTGTACAAATTTTAATATATGTCGAATATACACATTCTGATATGTATTTTCGTTGTTATGTATGGAATAATATATACATGTATTAGTATGTACGTATGAAGTGTTCTACGACAATTTATTCATGAATTTAATTAATAATTTAAACCGTCGTGAATCAATAAAGTAGATATTCAAATAATTTTCTCAATGGTAACATATTTCACCAAACATTTTTAATTATTGTCAATTCCTTCGATTATGATATCATAAGCTAGCGAATAATCAGCAGTAATTACACAATTCTGTAACGATTTTAGTACTGCCAAAATTAGTGGAAAGAATACAAAATAAAGAGACGTTAGAATAGTAGCAAAGCTGAAGTGGAAATTAGTCATCTACAATAGATAAATGAAGACGAAAGAGGAACTGAATAATCATAAATTGGAGACCCCGAGAATACAAAAGAGGTAGAGAAAGGATACAAATAAGACGGGCTGACGAGTTAGAGCAACATTTAGGATTTAGATGGATGAATATGGCAACAAATCCAAACCATTAAAAAAGGCTTGAGGAGGCCTATGTCTAGAAATGTAACGAGAAAGGATAATTAAATAAATAAAATTTGCATTGTATGATTACTTTATTCTTCGCCACACTACCCAGGATTGTCTGGCCTTGAAATAAATGTATTTTATTCTAATTAAGAGGTTTAAAGCCGACTCCCCATAATTTTTTTAAATGAAGGCTAAACGCAGACCAGATTTTTGCATCTACCTCGAAATTGGATACCTGAAAACCAAAGGTGGATTTATAACATTTTTTTCCCAGCCGCCAGTCTTTCTCAATTTTTCTCTTCTCTTTTATAATTAAATAAGACATGAAAATTCAGTGTTTCGACGTTATTCATAAGAAGTTCAACATTTTTCACATGAAACATTAAAGCCATTGATGGGTAAATAAGTTGTTTCGAAACTTCTCGTTTACTTTTTATAAAAAGCAATAGTCATAGCTACATGTTTTCAAACAATATATTGTAAAACAAATTTCGATTTTCGTCTATCTGTAAGCATTCATCAGCTTTTTATATTGGAAAACCAATCCTCATCACCACCAATGTCACTACTGAAAACAACATAATTGTCTAACTGGAGAATGGGAGAAATCCTTCTCACGATTACGACAGAATGAAAAATGTCCAGATTTCTTATTGAGACACTTATCGCATTTTGGAAATGGGTGAATGGGTTGTTGACGATTCTATATCCAAATAAAGTTTCACTAATTTAACTACAAATATCACACAGTATGAGTGCTGTTAAAGCCTTTTGGCAGAAGATAAATCATCTTCCTTTCATTTATACTATATAATTCAACAAAACTACAATCTTGAATATTGTATTTCGGCTCAGTTCAAATCACAGGTGCGCTAAACTTGAAATAGCTTTGGCATCTTGTGGATGACAACATATCAAAATTAAAAATTAAGAAACAGAATTAATTGGATACGATAACATTGAGTGTGATAAAATCATTTTCCTAGGAAATATCTACAGTTATACATTTGACGTAAGCTTCGGTGTTTTCACGCCTCCGCGCGACTTTTTAAAGATTAGTTAACCTAATTTTATCACCAAAAACGTTTCTTTTTGTAGACTAAGCTATTGTTTGAAAGCTGGAGATTTGTCCGAAATTTTCCATTCTATATTTTCAAGTTTTTTAGTAATCTAAGGTGAAAAGCATTTTTAGTGAATACAGGCAATGTTATACTAAAACACATGTTTTTATACAAAGACATAAAAAGGTAAGAGTATGATAAGCCACCCCACGACGATCATCATCAAACTCTATACATAGAATATTGATGATACGAGAAATCGATTCACCATATCTATTTTATGCATTTACTTCCGGAGATACCGAAAGTGGCCATTACCTCAGGAAGGCTAACATATATCGAGCCATGCATAATATTGTTGGATAGATCTCATCAAGATCTATCTGTGTGTGAAAAGTCATGATGATTGAAGCATGCACAGTAGAGTTTCTGGGACTCGCTATTTTTAACAAAAAAGCAATGCATATTCAAAGAAAGTTTTGAAAATAGTTCATTGGTTCCATAGTAGGCAAGAGAATCAACGATATTTTCATTTTTATGTGGTTGGTGACTAGATTTCTAAACGTGTTTTTGTCTTTTGCAATGTGCTACAGTTCTTTTATGTCTGAACTGACCTATTTGCTTATATACTAAAGCCAGGATTTATCTTCAATTTCAATAAACTTTCTTCTCATGTTGAGGTTTAGATTTCCATTTATAAATATTGAAAAGAATTTGACAAATATTTTAAGAGCCATTTCTATTCATTTCTGTCTGACGCGCGTTTAGATAAACAAGTTAACGTCTTTAGAGACTTTTTACCTGTGATACCCAACATGCAGCAAAACTTCAGTCAAATCTTAGTACTTAAGGATAGTGGGGTTATTTAGAAATAAAAGAGCGACCCTATTGTTCAAAACCGAAAGAACAACCAAAGTAGAATTTCGTTTCATTTCTATATCATATAGGGATTGATGTGACTGTTATATTAAGTTTTTCTAGACTCATTATTGTTCTTGAATTGTTGAAATGATTTTATTCTATCCCTGTACAAAGAAAGAAAGAAGCCATTCAACAAAATGCTAAGTTAAATTGAATCAGAAAATATCGTTCATGTTAAACCCATAAGCTCAATATGTTATTTTAAAATAAATTGATTTCACGATCAATTCTGGCTTGAAAAGTAAAGAGGGTTTGTGAAAATAAGTCTCAGATTCAGACTAATTCAATACGAAATTTCATTTAATCTCAGTTTCAACAAAAGTCTAGACTGGTTAGCAAGGTTTCCCTATTATTCCAAAGTTTTTATTATAACTACTGTTTACGAAAAAGAAAACATAGATGGTAGTTTATGGAGATACTGCAGATTAGTTTTTTTTTCATTTATTGAGAAATGAATAAGTAATCGTCTCTACTGTCCTATACTACATTTTATCAAAATAGATTTATTGGTAAGTTTCAAATGACATTTAAGGCTTTACAGGGAATTATATTGTAATCATTTCTTCATACCCTAACGCGTTAAATTGATAAATTACTATGAGCAATTTACTGTATTCTTCTTAGCCGAGACGGCCTCTGAGTCGGCCAACGTCTCAACACTTCCAAAAAAAAAATAATATGTTGTTAACCTTCTCATATGTTTTAAACAGTTGGCACGCTGACTCGAACATCGTCTCGGCGAAAACCTCTGTGGCTGTCATCGCCCTTAAGTCTGTACAGAATGTGATTCATCTATGGTCGATACACTTAAGTGATCTTGCACCAGAGGAAGATCCATCATACCTGCACGACTAATCCGATAAAAGGTCTGCGATTCCGGGCTGACCAACACCACAGTGACATTGAACAAGATATGTGTGATTCCGGAGAAATATATGAGCCCAGCATGACTTTGTTATTCACTCTACAATTTCCTCATTTCAAAATTATTAGACGCAATCAATCACGGTAGTAAATCATTATAGAATTATAGAAATAAAGAAGCCACAGAAATAACTTTAAAAATTGATTCATATAAATTCATATCACCGACTTTTGATAGTAAATTTCAACGAGATTGTATTGATACAATTGATAATACAACTTATAAATAGTATATACAGTAGCAATACATTTAGATTTCACTTGATTTGGGGTCATTAACCAAAAAGTCAAAATATATTTCCTTTTCCTGTTCCTTTCCTGTAATTGATTGGAGATAGATGTAATATTGCGTATTATCATCAATGAATATGGATAATTACAAATATGTGTTTTTTTCTCTACCAATATTTTGATAATTGGAATGCATAGTTTAAATAACTATGCACTCATTAATATTTATTCAAACATTGAATTCCATTTAAAATAACAAAATTGGACTTTCATCCGTTTATTTAGCTATTGCGTTTAATTTAAAGTGAACATACAGTATCGGAGCTCACACTTTTTCTTCTGTAGGTAGGCACTAATAAAAAAAATAAAATTTTTTTGTTTCGTTCTTAAAATTATACAAAATGATGATAAAATTTCAACAGTTCAGTTCAAATTTTTTTTTAAATAAACTTTTATTCAAGACGTTCATAGCCGACCAGTACAAAATTTATCTTCGAACATGTCTTGGTGGTATTGCAACATATGTGCCTTTCCATAAACCTCACATTATGGATTAACACAAATTTCTGTATTCTTTTATTTCTTAGCTTCGTCGTTTGTTGGTGAGTGAATTCGCAATCCCGCAATGCAATTTGTGATTTGTATTTTAAGGTTCTTGAACATCTTAAATCAATTTCAAATTCAGAAGACTTAAAATGTATATAGTTTTTGGTCTTAATATTATTTTTTTAGCTCTCTTTAACCACAATTAATTAATTAATTTACACTGTTAATTGAGACTGGTACTGAAGTAACTGAACTGTCATCCGCTTCATGTTACACATCAACCAATTTGCAACCTTTCTACATTACGAATGATTGAAACTGTTTTATAACCAATAATATGAATAAATGAAAAAAAAAAAAAAGATTTGCATGCCGATTTTGAAAAAATAATTACATTATTCAGCTATGTAACTGAACGCGGCACTCATAACCTATTCTGCTTGCCTAAATTCCAAATATTTTCGCAATATTTTTGATACTGGGAGAATTAAAAAAAATTCCGCTTCCCATAATACTGTCAATTGTTCATACATAATTGTAAACACACTGCCTTCTGATATCTTTATGGACTCAGCAACTCATGCAATTTCAATTTACGATCGATTAGATATAACTAATTTGTGGACTTTGTTGATATTTTCTGGAGTGATCAACTCAATTGGACGACCAGAATGTCGTCCCTTTTAAAGCAGATCTTTTCCTAGCCATTCAAGGAAATTTGAGCAGACCCGATAATTTTTTGGCACCAACTTCGCACAGACTGTTGTCACGTGTAATTCCTCGTGTAAAATTTTTCTGACCGTTTCTTTATCGGCGTTTACAGCCTCGGCAATCATCCGGATGCTCATTCAACGATCTGTACGCACAAAATGGTTGATTTTGGTCACTGTTTCCGGAGTTGAAACAGTCACAGGGCGATCTGGACGCTAGTCATCTTCAGTGCTCTCTTGACCATTACTAAAGCGCTTACACCACTCAAAAACACGTCCACGAGATGGAGATTTGTCCCCATGAGCGTCTTGCAACAATTTATAGCACTCAGTTGGAATTTTTTGTGTTACTGTACAAGTACTATAATAGTGATGGAAATATGTTTTTTACCCTACCTGTTGGATTTTCTAAATTTGTTGATAGATAATCACGAAAACTACGTTCATGAAACCTCGCTTAAGTTTCAAACATCAGCTGGATGTTTGCAAGTGCTAATTTAAGTGAACATATTTTGGTCAGCATTCAACTTTTGTTACACTCTGCTGAAATTTCAGAAAATGTAATTATAGTTCTATTCTTGTTTGCTCACTTAGTGCTTTTGATTTATATAAAATATTAATTTACTTCCTGACGACCGACGGACATGTTGATTACCTGAAACATTTGCTTCCGTAGACACGTATTCTTTTCCTTTAATAATACTAATTCACGACGCCTTATTTTCTGTTCGCGTTGTAATACAAGCTCGATGCCAGGAGCAAATGTATTTCTTTATTAATTTCATATTTTTTCGGATCTATTGCTCTTTGAATACAAATAAACGTTGGTGGTTTTGGTTTTTTCATACGTTTTATTACAATACAAACACGACAATTTGATTAGCTTTCGCTTCTCTCATAGAATATTGTCCGCGGTTTTATTTACACAATAGTAATAAATAAAATTGAAAGAGAAGAAGGCTTTACATTCCATCAAGAGTTTCAAATTCGAACACGCATAGAGCGAATGCTGGAATGGCCTTCTGTTACGAGTGTTCCATGCTATTTTCTCTTGTATTTATATTATTTATTTATAAAAAAAATTGTTAGAAATATACATTAGGGAAATTACACCTTAAGGTAGATGACCGGTTGGTAACACTGATTCATGTTTGATAGTTGAAATATTTTTTAAATTTACGAGTGTGATTAAGTTGCAAAAAAACTCATCCTGTAAGCGGAATATGGGGTGAAGAAGTTTAATCTACACCACCAGAATTACGGGACGTGGCTTCTACCGCCATAAATACCTCCTCTTTATAGAGTGATAAATAACAATTTCAATATATTAAACCATCCATTCATTTTAAGGTGAGGTCTTTCCAAGACATTTCTTGACTGTAGATTTGTATGTTTTGTCAATATTTCATGAGTACATTTACTTTGACTAAGAACTTTTAACTTATTGTAAGTCATACCTTCAAATTGAAATAAACTCATACCGCCCTCAGATATGACCGAATAATGCATCGTCCAGTCAGCTGTCAAAATGAAACTGTTATGCAGGGGTAACAACCCTTCACAAAAAATGACTAAAAATCGCTTTAGAGTCCATTTCGCGAATAAGGTTGTTATAAAACCCAAACAAAAATATCACTTAGATCCTCAGAAATGAACTGTCGACAATATTTTGGGGTCTTTGGTGAAAGAATTTGAGCATAGTTGCCGGCCTGTGTATTTTGCATGTTCCTCTTGACACCTGGGCTATAAGTTTTTCCATTAATTTACATTAATTTTAGCCATCATTAATTTTGCATAGCAACATCAAATAAATAAACAAATTTTACATTCACACGTTATATCTACCATTAATATTGGAAATTGTTTTCGGAAACTATGATAGTGCTAACCCGATCATGATCTGAATGTTCTAAACATAACCTAGGTCACATTCATTGTTCTTGTCGTAATCCTGGTGAGCAAAACTTTATTTAAATGGATATGCTGCAAGATATTCCAAAACACTGTTTTTAAAAATATTTGGAAATTTCCAAAAGTTGATACGATTGGTGAAAATGACTATGCTAAATTCTAGGGCAAGGGTAACAACAAAAAACGAACCATCTGAGAAATTGAAATAAATGCTGGCGTAAGGTAGGGTGACGGACTCTCAGCGGTATTGTTTGATATTGCAGTTGAAGGCATAAGACGGGAATGTGATATCAATGGAAGTATCATTAATAAATTAATACAAGTAATAGCATATGCTGATGATTTGACACTAATAGCAAGAGACCGAAAGAGTCTAGAGAGAAAATTGTAAGAGAGGCAGGAAAAAGACGATTGAAAATACATCAGGAAAAGACAAACAGTGAATATAAATGAACTCATCTTCGAAGTACTTTAAGTACTTAGGAACAATGATAAGCAATAGAAATAACACGGAAAACGAAACAAAACAAAAAATTCAGGCGGGATATTGGGCATGTAAAAAGTATAAAACTATAATGCAGAGCAAAAGAATTAACAGAGCAACCAAATTAAGAGCCTACAAGACTATGGTAAGTCCAGTAGTTCATGGACCAGTGAAAGCTGGAAATAATAAGTATAAAAGATTTATGGACTATGAAATTAAGAATATATTAGAAGATGAGGATAAAGTAAATATAGTTACAGCAAAAAGAATACGATGGTACGGATACATTAAAAGAATGGAAAAACGGCAGGGTACAAAGAAAATAACAGAATGGAGACCGAGCGAGAAAAGATTGCCTGGTAGACCAAAAAATAGATGGGAAGATCAGATTGTGCAAAATATACAAAATCTGGTAGTACGTGACCGGAATAAACATATGCAGGACAGATAAAAATGGAGAACAATAGTCGAGGCTTCCAAAATATGTGGTCGATTGAAGGACTATAAGCAAAAGCTTATGCTGTGGTATTTGTTATTTCGAAGACTTGTAGAAACACTAGACTTACTTATATCTGTATGCCAGGGGGTTTCTATGATCTACTAATCCTAACAACAAGAATTGTCTCCGTGGATGGTCAACTTTCTATATAAAATTATGTGGTCAAATATAGCATTCCATTCTAAATAGTATGTTTCTTACTTTAACTACTTCTGGAACATATGGTTGTGAGAAAATGCTATACAGCCGACTGAGCCTGTATATATAATACTAATAAGGAGCAAACTACTTTGTTGTTTATGTAGATACTATTATTTTTTTGCTGAACGTGTAGTTACAATTTAGCTCATTACATCTGAATCACCCTTTATAATATCTTATAGATTAAATCATTTCAAAGTTTTTTATCATGTATACAATTTTATTTTATATATAGAAGAAAGTTACTTCATATGTGAAATACAAACAATTAAAAAATATTGTCAACGATACCAACAAATTTTTTTAGTTGAAATTAATAATTTTGTGTTAAATTATTAAAAGATTTGAAAATATTTTCATTATGTTGAATCATTTTGAATATACAATATTTATAACAAATGATGTTCATATTATAATGACCACTTCCTTTATTAATACTCCTTATAATATATCTTATATAAAATAATTTCCGAAGACTCAATAAATTTCGCGCTTTTTTGCGACTATTAACCAAGTTTATCATATCAAAAGAAAAGAGGAACCGAAACTAACTTACCGGAATAAACGTCGATATCGTTTGATTCACAAACACTACATGATATTAAGCTGACAATGCATATGAAGCTGAATTTCATGTTGTTAATATGTATACGGTTTTCTCCATATGTTTTCACAATTCGGCCATTTTTTCGATTGATCAATATCCGAGCTGATACTTCATTGGATAAAACTCCATGTACGTCACAATGTTCGTGATGGTTTTCCAACTATATATACGCTTTTCGGAGGATTTTCAGTTACTGAAAAATGAATCGTTCGTTTACGTATACTGAAACCGAACGGCAGTCATGCGCCATATCCTTTATTATTATCGTTGGATTTTAGATAAGAATATCCGCTCAAATTCGTAAATTTTGTATTGTTAAGTCAATGAAAAGTAAACCTAAAATTACCCTTGACGATATTGTGATTTGTAGTGACATTATTAATTGATAGCTGTCCAAATTATGACACTGTAATTAGATTTAATGGTTATTTTGGGTCAAGTCTATTTTGCAACAAATCACAAGTAGAAATACGGGGTTTTGTATATGAAAATGATGATGAAAATTGTAGTTGTATCTTAGAAAATATTAACTCATCTATTTCAATGTTTTTACTTTACATCGCGAAATGCAAATGTAAACCAAAACATTGGTAATTATCTTATATATTAAAAAAATTGATGAATTCCATTCCGAGTCCGTTCAGGCATTCTACCCAACCGATTTGCTTAATTTTTTTTTCAATGAAAGGTATTGATGCACAGACCATCAACCATCGGATTTCATCTAATTTTCACCATTCTCAAGTTATACTCAAATGCGATTTCCCCCTGTACATTACTTATGGGAGTTTTTCACATACACACGTCCTATCCTCAATATCTCAGGTTCTATTCAAGATAGAGTTGGAGAGGAGCTAGGCGCGGACATTCAATGTGGAGTTATGGATTTTTGTAGGTTTTTGGCAATTTTTCTACATTCAAAGATCTATATATCAGGTTCTAATATAGCTACAGAGTTCGGTTTTTTCTATTATAATGATTTCTGATACTTAGTTAATGGATTTGATGCGAGCGAAGCCGCGGGTAAAAGCTAGTTAACGTCTAGTTAACTAGTTTCAGCCTTATTTGTACCAATCATCACGAGCTTTTTTGAGCGATAGTCAAATTAAGCGGTATCTAGAACAAATCAATATTTCTAACAGCCAAATATTCATGTACCATTGAATGTATGCGAATAGAACTAATGCCAAAGTATGCCTCAATCTTACGGTATGTCACATGACGATCCTACCATATCAGTTTAGGCAGAGTATCGATGTTTTCTGGCAGAACAGTCGATTTTGAACGACCTTCGCGAAGTTCAGCCTGTAGCGAAGACGTAAAACCAGCCAAACACAGTAGCTGGATATGGTGCTTCATTAGCAAAAGTCAAAGGGAGTTGATCAGTACACAGATGCTGATTAAATCCATGTCGAAAATCATAGAAAATCATCGCACGATTTAAATGTTTCAAGTATCTGTAAAGAACTCAAATAGCATTCGTATGACAACATGTTCTGAGTATGTTCACCATTAAAAATTTTTTGATGCCACATCAGTGTTCTCATATCTCAAAACTTAAGTATCGATCCTCAGTTTGTAATGGAATATAATGTAACTACCAATAACTAATCATTATTATATCAATAAATGTATTGGCCGTAGCTTTCATATGCACTTTAAGCTAAATAAAAAATCATTCAATAATTCGTTATAGAATTATAAACAGTAAGGTATCCAGTAAATTGAAGAACATTTTTGAGTGGGTATTATTCAAATTATTTTTTCCTACGTTAGGTCCCAGCTTTTATGTTGCGCCAGATATCGTTAAACGAAAATCCAATTTCATACTTCTAAATTGTGTGTATACAAGGAATGTTAAAATATTGTTCGTGTATTTTTTATTTTATAATACTTATACTACATTTGTACTATGGAGGATAGAGAGAATGAAGAACAATCTGTGATAGGATGAAGTGTACGTAGAAATGTGTTAAATAAAAGTGGCGCCATCTCAGTAACTGGGTAAATTTTAAAGGAAGCGACAAATATGATTACGCTCTGGACTAGTTTTTCCACTTTGGTATAACCAAAGTTGGTGAAATTTTCAATAATGAACTATGATCTTTTTAAAACTAGATTAAATTTCTTTGCATATGCGTTGGAAATTTTTTCCTTGAGCATGCTACTAAGTAGGTAGCTTGATTGGTTTAAAGAAAAAACTAATGTTTTCGTTAAATGTGTGATAATAAATGCTGGGAGTTGAAGATTCTCCCTTCCGTGGCCGTGGCATTTTGTCGACTTGCCATCCTGTCGTCACTGGCTTGTGTGTTTCTATTCCGTTCGTGTTTACATTCAAACAGATATGCTACAAGATTCTTTTTTATATTCGAAACTTCTGGTATTTCGAACCATTCGCGTAGGTTTTTCATCCAGGATTTTTTCTTTCTACCTAAACCTCTCCTACATGCTATCTTGCCTTCAACGATAAGCTGTAGCAAACCGTATGGCCTAGGTAGGACGCTTTTCTTTTCTTAATAGTTACAAGAAATTCTAAATTTTTAGCCATTCTTCTCAGAACCTCCGTATTGGTTACTCTATCAGTCCAAGGTATTCTTAAAATGCGTCTAAACAGCCACATTTCAAAAGTTTCGTAATATTTCGTGGCTCGCCATCGGGTACTAATGCCCAGGTTGCGGTTGCTCAAGAACTTTATAAAATTGAAATGAAAATCACTCAAGTTTACCTATTGAACAAAATGTCTTGATAAAAAATATGTATTTAATCAACGGAATCCTGAGATAACCACTTACTGAAAACTCACATGGAAACATGATACAGTTATTAAGTGGGATTCAAACTAATTCACTTTACATGTACCTAAAGAAAACTCATCTAGTCATCCCTATAAATGGATTTTCATCAATATCTGTGTATTCATCTTTACTCAATGTTGCTTCTGTAATTGAAGGAGAAATGTATAATTAGATGACGGGATATCTTGTTTCGGAATAATATCGATAATAATAATACAAAGAGGTATTAACACAGTTTCACGTAGACAGCAAAAAATTTCATATTTGATAATTCCCTGTAATAAATGACGTTTATGGGTGAAGCCAAGAGGAGCATTTGAATTTAATGTATGAATTTAACTTTCCTTAAAAGTATTCTAGCTTGTTTCATCGTTCATTTTTAATGTGCGTTTTGAAAGGAACCAAAATAAAAGGTTGAACATCAAGAATAATGTAAATCCATTTGGAGTATTATCATGAAGCGGAAAAGAACGTCTCGTGCCTATGTCAAAATTTCCTTTCATTCATTTCGTTGACAGATTTGTGGAACTGAACCTGGAAATGAACTATTAGAAATTTTAAGTTCTTTTAGCTTGGGTTCTTGGTTATTTGGAATTCAAGGTTAACGGAGAGGCCAATTTTCTTGTCAAAAAGGAGCACAAAAACCGTTCACTGTATCTGAAACTTTTTGTTGTATAAAAGGAATTCAAAGCAAGAACGAGTTCCAGTAAAGTAAAAAAAAACTGAAAAAAATTACTAAAGAGGATGATTCTAGAACTGGATCACTCTAAAAATTTCCTAATACTGTGAGATGTGAGAAATATCTGACTATTAGCATGAATACGCTTTTGACTAGCATCTGATTAAATCAGTTCTTACAGAAATTTTCAAGTCCATATTCTGTTGTAAAGAGGAATGAGCTTCGGATCACCTCTTTACAGAAAGCCTTGACATTAAAAGTCAACAAAAGAATTTTCTGGATGGGAAAAAAGCAAACTGTGAATGCTCTTGGATAAACCAATGAATGGAGCTGAGAACATATTGTTACATCTCTGACTAAGCCTTCATACTTTCCTCAAAAGTATTCTAGCTTGTTTCATCGTTCATTTTCAATGTGGGTTTTGAATGGAACCAAAATTTAAGGTTAAACATAAAAAAAATGTAAATGACTTTTGAGTGATGGCATTAGCACTCACCAGTAATTACTTTTCAAAGTATACTACAATTTAGTTTTGATTCAGTGTCAAATTTCGAAGTAAATTTGTATATCTAACAATTATGTGTCGTTTTATTTCCTTCTTTTACTTAATTTTGATGCTTTATTCGTATCGAAAGTAAAACAATACTGAACCAACTGATGCTGAGTTCATCTCTGGTGCCAACGCATACATTAGTTTCGGAAGAGCCTAAATTTGAAAATAGATTTTAATCAATAATTTCTTGAGTATTTCAGAGAATATAGTGGTCTGCTTTTGATCTCAGAACAGACGTGTAGTTGAAGGAATTTCGATAATTTTTATATACAGGATATCCATAAACTTTCTGCGAAACGCTAACTACAGATACTAAATGTTATTTTATGAATGAATGTAATTTAACCTAAATTACATTCATTCAAAATTTCTATCGCGGTTTGAAGTTGACTTTTTTTCTGTATTGGATCACGATACATTTATAAATCCAAAAAATTATTAATCATCACTTCACATTTCAAACTACTGAATACAAATAATTCTTGGAATTTACATTACTTAAATATATTCCCCCTGTAGCCTACTTAAAAGTATCAATTTTTTCATAGTTTTTAATAAAAAAAAAGTTATTCGTCACTAAAGTTTATTTTTATATAAAAAAAGAACAACAGATTATGCAGGAGTTTTTCCTTTGGTATAAAAAATGTATCCTTTTTCCCATGGAATCTATTAAAACAAAATTAGTTGCAAAGGGTACATGACACGAAGAGCAGCTGTGCTTCTTTCGTTCTAGGTCCATCCTTCATAAAATTGTATTTTTTTCCAGCGTCACCAATTGAAATGATTATTTGGTCACTCGCTAAGAACTTTTATTAAAAATCTCAACTGTTACTGTTATATTTTTTTACCTTTTGTGTTTCTGAGGTCTACATCGAAATTGGAATATTCATCATTACGGATCATTTCAACTTAACTCATGCTATATCTATACCATACTATCGAAGCCGTGGAAATTCCGAAAGAATTTGTTCTGCTTTAGTTATTTAGTTTTCGTAATTTAATTTTTGTAATTTATGCTTCTGATAACTGTTCTCATGATACGAGGAGGTAATGATGTAATACGAGGATGATCCCAGAAGTACCCGGCCTAACAAAAAAAACATAAAAATTTTGGAAAGAAATATCTTTATTTTTCATAATAATAGTCGCCAAGCTCCTCAAAATAGCCCTTAACTGCCGACCACCGAGCCATTTTTTTAAGTCTGGGAACAGAAAATAATCCGAGGGGGCTAAATCTTACAAATGAGATAGCAATTCAAACTTTAATTTATTAATTTCGTTGCAATAACGGATGAGTGAACTAGAAAAAACAACACTCTTAGCCAAATGCGGCTATTTTTACTTGATTCTTTCGCTCAAACGTTGCAATAAGTTCCCATAATACTCACCGTTACTTTCAATTTAATTAGTTTTGAAAGCCCGTACAGGTTGTATGAAGTTACGTTAATTCAGGATAATGAAGCATCCTTCATACTACTTCAAATTATTATAACACACAGTAAAAAATATTGCTAGATAGATTTTTTCTTTTCAGTACCTTGGATAAGGTTCAAATTGAAAAAAGGAATAGATTGGTATTAACAATACGTATTTCATAAAAATAAAAAAAAATATAATAAATATTTGAAAACAATCTCAATTATCCAGTTCATCTGTAGATTCCCCTTCCAGCATAATTTTCTTATTCTCTACTGTTTTCTTTAGTGCATTTTTCTTTTTTCTTCTATTCGTAACTCCATCTGGTTCGTCCATCATTCTAACAATCAGTTGTTGATCCGAAGTGTCCAATGGAGCCACGGAAATATCTCTTACTGCTCTGAACTTTCCGCAGTTGTTAAGATGTTCATTTTCCAATCGGAAGTAATTCCACATGAACCGCCTAAAATAAATGGAAATTGGAATATTATCATAGAAGAAGAGCGAAAAAAATCTATTTTGAGGAATAGTTGATAATTTCTATCGCTTTTCTATCATATTTACACTATATTATATTTTTCAGAATCTTTCTTTGAATTAATTCAAATATTATGTTGTACTCTTTCAAAACATGAGGATATATTAAAAGCTCGCATTTTTCACACATCTCCTTAGGATAGGTGACGAAGCTTAACGTGATGAGAGAATTGAAAAACAAAGAGCGTGGTTCTCTTTGAGCACATACATCTCTTCAGCGAATTTTACATATGATGATAAAGGATATAAGCATCCGAAAAGCCTTAAACAGGAAAAAAAAATCAAATCGTATCCATATGGTTGAAAAAACAAGATAGGATTTGGAGTTGAAGTATTTGGTGCTAGCCCATACTAATAGTGATGCTGTTATCAAACCTAAAATGATCAGGCCCTTTTGGCTTTATTTTCCGGTTGACCAGGAATCAAGATTAACGAGGAGGGAAAAATGATAAGAAGATCTAAAAATGCTTCTATTTTTTTTATTGACATAAGAATTTTTGGGTCAACAAATATTCCAATATTTGATTACGTACAATCAGGTGGTACTTTTTGATGTTATAATATTTTTTAAAATTGATCCAATCTTATACAATGGAATGTAGATCTCCACTATTCTCGAAAATATAGGACAAATCAGAAAGATATGGAAGTAGTCGTCATATATATTCGAAAAACCGTCGTCATTGTCACTCTCATATACTATATCGGTATCTTGTATGTAGTTACAGTGCAGAAATTTCTAAAGGTCGCTTGACATCATGCAAGACAACGTGCAATGCGATGCAAGACGAAATATTTCTTTATCAAAAATATGCACAGATGAAGTTCAGCTGATGTTTCATTCAAGATCTCGCCTTGTGATATTATCGGTTTGGTGCCATTTTATTGCGTACAAATTGCAATTATAGAGAGAAATGAGTTTCTGATCTGTTGATATTACGTCTCTCGCCAAGAATTTCTTAGTTATCTTATGGTTTATTTTCTTCAGGAGTTTTATAAATATATTTTTTCCATTCTCAAAGATAATTTTCTTCGTCTAATTCTATAGCTGAACTCCTGTTTCTTCATATTCTATCTAGCTATGGCTTGGCCACCATCACCTGGTGGCATATCAAGGCAAGGCAGCAGCTGACCATCAGATCGTCCTACCTTGTTTCTGGAGTCACCCAGACGATGATGTGCCAGGCCCTGGCTGGAAAAAACAAGGAGAAACCCGTGATTAGTTATAGATTAAGATGAGAAAACATACAAAAATAAGTTGAGAATGGATGAAAAGAAAGTTAAAAAACTTCTAAGGAAAATAAAACGTAAAATAACTAAGAAATGGCGAAGGATGTACTATCAGCAGATCAGAAAATCATTTCTCTCTATAATTGAAATTTACACGCAATAAAATGACACCAAACCGTCAAAAGGCGAGATCTTGAATGAAACATCAGCTGAACTTCATCTGAACTTCATCTTGATAAAGAAATTTTGCGACTTGCATTGCATTGAACGTATAAAAACGTCATCAAACCGATAATATTGTAAGTGCAAGATCTTTCATGTAACAATAAGCTTTGATCAAGAAATATTGCGTCTTGCATTGCATTGCATATTGTCTAAAAGAGTTTTTAAACTTTCGCATTCTCTGTAGTTAATTTGTGCCTCGGTTGGAATTTGATTTTGCCTTGGCAAAGCAGACTCTTTGACTAAGCGAGGTACAACTGCACCAAGCTAAACAAAAGTAATTATACTCCAAAATGTTGATGAAGAGTAGTTTGAGAAACAATAAAGCCGTATCCAATTATAAATATTTGTTTTTATTTGTTTATCTGAAAATTTAATTAGCAACCCCCGTAATATGGTATAAAATTGATAGAAACAAGTTAAGGAAATTGATACTATTTGTAACTCACTTACCGAAATACTTCAAGTGGTGCTAAAATTGTAACCATTGAATGTTCCAAAGCGTATCCCATCTCTGTCATTGAAATTAAGAATGCCCATCCGAATCTTAAAATGAAATCTTCCACTATAGCAAAATAGTAGAACCACTAAAATGATATAAAATATTCACATGATCACTTAAAAAAAATAATACATTTGAATACGTTTTTGTGATCTCCACCGGATTTTGGTGACAAAAACAATTAACAAATTTGAAAGAAATTTCAAACAACGACTTCATCAACACGTGAATGCTGAGACCATGTAGCTTCTTCACGACAACTATCTAGGAGGAAGAAGCACTAAGTTATTGTGAGGCAAGGTGACAACAAAAGTAGAGGATAGTGCATAGTACTGAATAAAGGTTGGTTAATCGTAGAAGAATCACCTTGTATACTAATAATAAACTTCACTTATCTACACTCTCACGTATTACTTCAAGTTTGATAAGAATTACTTTTTGATCAAATTATAAGATCAGATTGTAATTAAAGAAATGCTATGCGAGGGGCGTTTGATAGAGAAACATATGCTAGATAAATTTTGATTAAACAAAAGATTCCTATGAATATCCTATCGTTCATGTTTGCCACGTATAAATGAGTAATTCGTATGCAAAGTAATAAAGATAGTTACCGTTGAGGAATATACAATTTCTTCTCGAAGGAATTTGTTATCTGCAGCTTTGGAGTCGAAAAGTCCCCAATCGAGTTTTATATCCCACGTGTATGCGTAACACGAACTTATCAAAGATGATCCGATCCATAAATAGAAAAAGGGATTCTCCCCAGAGACAAATTCATCTAAAATCAGGTCAGTATTTTGAGGATTACATAAATAGAAAAGATTTTCAAAGATTGTTGAATAAATATAAGTTGTATTTACCGTCAAATGTTTTATTTAAAGTCGAAAAAAGAACGACAACAAATGAAGTCGCGTATTTAACGGCGTTAGCTATATGCGGAAAAGCCTCTTTAGTATCTCTATATCTTCTGAGGCATTGAGCAAATCTAAACCAAGGTGGAAGGCATGCTACAATTGCTCTGACACCCAGGAAGTTTGCAACACAATAATTCGAATCTAGAAAAAATTTACGAATTCAATTTAAAAAATATATTATAATCACAAGTTTTGGAAATCACTAGTAATTGCTGGGGAGTAAATCTGGAGAATACGTCGGGTGTTCGACTAATTCAAAACATCGTAATAAATGACTTATGAATGGGTGGGTTATCTTGATGCAAGATAACACCGTTACGCAACTCCTCCCAAACATTTTCTTGTATTGTTCCATGTAAATTTGAAACTAAATTAGCATAATGAGAATGTATAAATATATTACTTTCAACATGGTATATTTAAATATTTAACTAATAGTCACACGCCGATCTTGGATCACGAGATCATGGACTTTTTTTAAAACATTGTATGACGTGATAGTTATGTGTAAAATTAATAGCATTGTACTTCCAATAACATTTATACCCCAACGTGCAGAAAACATTTGGTAATTTAGATAAAATTATAACCAAATTCGTCGCTTCATTCGCGGCGAGGTTTCCACGTGTGCTATTGAATTTATTTTTACCATCCTCATATACATTTGATGTTTCCAAACTCTGGAGAAATGCAGGGAGATAAATCTTATGAAAGCATCAATGTCATAAAACGAGAGTTGTTTGGAAAGTTTCCGACCTCAGCAGTACTCAATTTGGTTTGTTGGCTTATATATTTTAAAGGTTCTCACTGAAATTTCGGCCATTTTGGACGCTAAGTTTCTATTCGATAATTATAAGTGAGTCATCGTATAGATTTTTATGAAAATGGAAAAAATTGTTATCGATCCATAACTGTAGATAAAACCCGGATCTATAAGTGAATTGCAAAGAAAGGGCGAGTCTGCCAAGAAAGTCAGAGACAGTTTAATAGAATAATAGAATGTTGTTTGTGAGAGTCCCCGGATTGTGATAGACACCGCATTGAGAAGAGAAGAAAAAGGAAATTGTATGGATAACGCACCTCCTCACACTTTATTGATCGCCATTGCTAAAATGTACGACTTATACTTCGAATTGGTTGATAACACACTGTATCTACCAGATCTGTGACCAGTGATTCTTTCCTGTTTCCTAGCCTTAGAGTAGTAGTTGAAGGAGAAATATTCTCATTACACGCGCCGTTATCCCAAACGTAAACGCCTATTTTGAGGATAAAGACGACAACGAGGCTAAAAAAGACTAGAAGTATAGACTTAAAAGGATAGTTTTTGGAAAATAACAATTATAATGAAACAAAATTTATTGATACTTTGAGAAGTGGAATTCTCTGCAGTCCGAGTTCTTGCATTCACCACATGTGATATTTCTATACTCTTTTGTTGTTTTTGGTGGGGGAGGAAGATAAAACTTTTCTATTTTAATTTTCGTTACCCACCTTTCCCTGCATACCAATTAGAGTTTGTTGCATAGAAGCATATGAAATACTGCATGTCTGTAAATAGAGTTGTTAAACTGTTCAGCTGGTCGGCTACCCAAAAATCGGCGAAAGACACATAACAAAATGGAGCCATGAAAACTTTGCCCTAGAATAAAAAAAGTTGTTTTATTTCATTTGGTATGTGCACCAGGTTGGACAATTAAGTGAGACTTTTTGCCAGGCTTGTGGTGACACAAGCAACAAATACAACAAAACTTTCGCTGTATTACATGGCAACCGTGTTGTATCCATAGTTGTGTACGATAATTGGTTCTCTTTCAACTTTGTGTTTTAATTTTATATATGTATGAGTAGTGCGAAATCTCGAACAACGTGGCGAATAATGATTTTTGTGCGAAATTGGATGATTTGGCAACTGAAACTTACAAGAAAGTATTAAAAGTATTTTTTTATTAGAAGGTGGTGATACCTTTCGCCAGTTATTACTATAACTTTTAGAAAACAATATTAGGTATCTCCCAATATCATTTTAACTGTTTTTTGATAAAAATTTTTTACTTGAACATCATATGTCCAACAAAATCGAAGTCGAATTTGTTCCAAATATAATGTAATATATTTGTTCAAACCTTAACTGTTGTTATCTCAAAGTTAAGAGTTTCCGTGTACAAAATCTCATTTTTGCACCATGAATATGTCATTCTATCCATCAGTCTGCTCTTTTGGTTAATGCCGCGGATTTTCACATACATTAAATCGTTATTTGTGGCAAAATCAGTTTTTCATTAACAAATCAACTTTTTGTTGTCAAAATAGCAACAAGTCATTCTAGCCAGTAACATTTTGACCGCCCGCTCTTCTACATAATCGGCGCTGATGACGTAACACCTAGCTGGAACTGATCTTGGGCGGTATAAAATATATTCAGACTTATATACTCAACCTATTATCTTAGAATAGAAACCATTATTCTTGTAAAATTGAGTTGTACTTATTTTCGTTGAAAAATATTTTTTTAAGCCATAAAATTGTGAATGTTTTTATAATGGGATATCCGATTGAATGTATATTTGTATTGTCAATTAAAACAAAAATATTCGCAAACATATGGAAGGATGAAGATTAATAATGATCTATGAGGAATAAGTCTTAATATGATAATTTGACGAAAAAATAAAAATATTATTTATCTCTGATCAACTTTACGAAAGTATATTAATGTCTAAAAACGGCAAATCTGAAGCAATCGAGTGACAAGAAAAACGTTAGATATTAAGAAACATTTACGGTCACTTTATCTTAATTCAAGCTACTCACCATCACCCGTAATGCCCAAAATCTTGCCTCGTGTCTAAACGTTTTTGTTGGATTGAATATAAAAACGAGCATTATTACCATCAAAGCTAAAGGATTGACGTAGGGTGGTATACTAAGTTGAGCGCTGTATAAAAATGTCAGTATGGATATCGACCATATTACTCCAAAAATCGCTGCCATTTCTATGATATGCTGTTCGGATAAGTGATTCCTTGGATCCATTTCAAAAATGAGGACGTGATTCACACCAGAAGATCTCCAACCGTATATGTTGATACCCCATAAAAATAAGAATTCTATTATCAGAAAAGGTCCTCTGTAGAGGCGTATTACTATAATCCAATCGTCTCTTGAATGAAAAACACCTAAAAAATAATTTACTTCTACCAGGATTTTATGTGACCATCTATTATAATCACCTGATAGAATCACTGATAATAATAGAACAATTAACGCTCCCGAGAAAAGACCTACTTTGAACGTAGTCCACGGACTCTGGTGTTCACCTAGTGGTGGAACTCTCAAACGTTTCATCGCTCTTTGACGATCCCCTCCTTCCAGTTCTTGAGTGAATGCTGTTTCTGTTTCATGAATCAATCTATCAATGTCCTTGTTTAGGTAAAAAAATGAGTTTTCGACATGTTCTATTCTCCATCTAGCCCCGTAGTCTACATTCAACAACTAAAATTACAGACAAGACGAATAACTTGACAAGGAAAGGAAATTATTTACTAACCTTATCGTGCTTCTTTAGGATCTTCCTGAAACCAGTGAAATTCAAGTTCTGATAATTTTGCATTAATATTAAACTCAAATAAAATTCGCTGAATGCTAATTTTATTTCTTGTATTTTTCTGGCTGGAACATTCTTTTTTCTGAGTAAATTTTTTCTAACAGAATTTGCTTTGTCGTATTGCGCATCTTGAGTTTCGCTTAATTCGCTTTTCAGACTAGCGTATTTTCTGGTAGCCTCAGCCAACTTTTCTATAAATTCGTAAGATAAGAACGTCAGGAATGTGAAAATACTTGAAAATATTCTCAAGACTACTGACAGTGTAGAAAAGCTGTTATTTGTATTACGAGGGCGGTTTAACGTAAGCGTGACTTTTCAATGAAGAAGTTAACTAAGTATGAAACATATATTTTATTCTTGTACAAGGACACAGATTTTGATCAGTTGAATATTTGCGAAAAAATTGTTACAAACAACTTATTATACTTTTGTTCAGTAAATATGCAATATAACTGTATATATGAAAGCTTAGCTGTCAAATGTACCTGTGGAATATAAAGAAGCCGATGATGACTTCTCATCGGAAGAATACAACTTATTTATTTAGGTACGGAACTCCCAATCTATATTAATTGAGTTTATTATGTACCCAAAATACAAACTTCCCAACAATTTAAGTTGAATTTGTTTGTGCGTGGGTATATTTAAGGTAATGTCGTAATCTAATATCTGATATACTGTTTCAATAAAAATAAATGTGGATACTTGATATTGACAGTTAACTATTTTTTATATTAGAGATAAAAAATTATTTGTCTAAACTTGAGGGTGGCCCATTCGCATTTTATCTTTTTTTTTCTTTTAATTCTATACATTCAGTCCAACGAGGCTCTAACTTTTTTTACCCTTCCAAATAAAAGTTGCCGACTCATCAAAATAGGCGTCTTTGTAAATAGTAACTACCTCGTTTAATGAATATATGACACTTTGATGTTAGGAAACAAGGAAAAGTCGCTAGGTACCAGATCTAGTAAATACATTATTTGGTCAACTGCAATTCGTAAATTTCAGCCTAAGGAATCATCGCAGTGCAAGAAGATGCGTTGTCCTGATGTTGTTTCTCAAATATGCAGATAAAATCATCTTTGCCCTATTTGGAGCAGACTCCCCCTATTATATTCACTGTATTGTCTATTTTTTCGATTCAGAAGTTTAGTAGTGCATCCAGATTTCATCTACAGTTAGGATTTGACGCAAAAAATCCAACTCATCCTGGTTAAATAGATTAAATAAGGATTGGAGAGTGTTCATTTGATTCCGCAATTCTTCAATCAGTACATGGCTTATACGTTTGATATTTCCATAGCCTCTTGAACCTCAATCGGACAATCGTCTAGTACCATTTGGTGTAATTTTTTGATGACATCGATAGCTGTCACAGTTTTTGATGGTCCAAACTCTTGCCTTCAGTCTCAAATGATTATGCATAGCGTCCGTACTTACTCCTCTTCCAATCACGTAGGTACCTTACCTTACAAAAACAATTATTTAATGACTAATCTTTATCATTTTCTAACAATCTTTACATATACGATTGTTAAACAGAAGCTAAGTATTTGGAATGGCTAGAATTTCAGTGAGAATTCCCTCAAATATATATTCCTCTATTATATTGATTAGTAATGACATCGTTGAAGTCGGGAACTTTCCAGATAACCTTCGTATTGTAGGCTATACTAGAAACAACTGAAAATTCTGAAAAAAAGGTATCAATATTCACTATCTCCCTCCAGAATCCTCATATTCAGCTTTGTTAAAATAGATATCATGTAATTTAAACTGTCACATCAACCAAATGTCATATGGACATGAGCTACTCATCCTATTTCAATTAAAATATTATCTATTTTTGTTTTATTTATTTCTTTGGATTTACCTGAATAAAATGTATTTATTTTGGTAAGCTCTTTTTCACTAAAAGAAAAGAACTGTTCGTCAAATTTGGCGAAGTATCTACTCAAAATTTCAGGTTCAACAAGTTCGGCTGACGGAGACTGTTCTACTGCAGCGTATAACATAGACTTCATTTCCTACGTAAACAAAACACAGAAATAACAATACCACACACATACATTTAGAAAAAAAAAATAGTTTGAACGCTTACCACTTACTTCCTGTAAATAATGAACGTAATGGGATAAATTTTTACCTTTAAGAACCATATCCGGATGATTTTAGGTATACTGACAACACATTTCAAGAAGTCTGGACTGTATAACAAAAAATAAAAACTTACTTCATAATTAATATACTGTTTTCTCCATTCCGGTGTGATATGAGCCGAGAGATGTTCGGCAAACTTCATGTTTGAATTGAAATTATGTTATTTTCTGGTTAATATTTATGATTTGCATAATTTACATATAAACGTCGCTTTGACATTGAACGGAACGACGCGACCGCGTCGTAACGCTCGAAACTGAGACCTGCGTCAAGGTATAAGCGTCGAAAATACGTTTCCCTCGCAACTATTTTTATCCGTACATAAACCATAGGCGGGTTATTGTGAGGGGCCCGTTAAAATTAATTATATTATTTGAAATTAACTAAAAAAAAAGTCAAAAATCTAGATATCAAGATATTCAGTAACCCATTTTGATAAGCTTACAATGGAGAATTAACGTCTCTGAGGTATTAAAGAGTGCTTGTAGATTGTTTGTACAAAAAGCTCTAGCAAGTAGAAGATGAATATTTTCAAGTCTCAGTGTATGGACAGAATCCTTAGATTTTTTAACAATCTATACGAATTTGAATGGATAAGAAGAAACCAAACATAGGTTTTAAAATGGGAGACAAATATTATATTGGGTAGGATTCTACAAGATTTTGATAATTTCAATACTTATCTATAGTATATATGTTACCGGAAATTTATGAAATCTATGAATTCTATATAAATTCTAGGAAATTTATGTAATTCCCAAGTTATTTAGGAAATGTATATAATATTGTTTCAAAAACTATTCAATACATAAATGTTCTAAGAAATGTGCCCAATAATAATTTTTATTGAAACACTCGTTGAGACAACAACGTTCAGGTAACAGTCATTTCGTAAAATATAATAATCTTACTAATTAAAGCTTCGCAAAATCGACTTATATTATTCTTATAAAGTCAAACTTTCGTTTGATAAGTAATCAGTCTGTTAATTAAGTAATTATAAATGTCACAACATTAAAGTCAGTCCATATGGCTATTTATTTTTGCAGGGTAAGCCGGATGACACTTTGAAGTACACAATGATTTATTTTTATAGCACAGACATCTTGCTGTAGCACAGTTTTTCTTGCAAAGGCACTTTTTAAATCCCTGGCCGGTTCCAGTGGATTGTAAGTTAGCAACTGATCGGAGTGCCATCTCCGTACTCGGTACATCCTCTGCATCAAGAAGAACTCTTGGACACACATTAATCTGAGATCGAGAATATAATTGTTTTAAAATTCCTTTCTTGGTACCAATTTGATAAAGCTCATTATCGGTTTTAGCCAAAACTACACCTATACGCTATCCCCGCATACCTATTGATATCTCAAATATTTACATTTCCGATTGCTATTGCTATTTAGACAATGTATAGATTTCCTAGGAAATGTGTCTAAAATAATTTATTTTACACATTTCTGTGCGATTTTAGGAATTACATACATTTCATAGGAATTATATATAATGACGGATTACATACATCCATATATATAGATTGTTAAACTTATCGTCAATGCAAAGTCCATCTACTGCTGATATACCTTAAACTAGACACTACGCCAGGAGTAATAGTTCAAAGACCAATACAAAAGAAAATCGAGAGTCCCTTCAGGACATTAGATAGTAGAACCAATAATATTTACATGCCACATTTCCTAATATACTGGAAAATAAATCCAAGATGAAGGAATGATGAATGAGACTAACTAACAGGCTTCTACTCAGAAAAATAGTTCTTATTACTGTATAATAAATCATCATAAAAAAATACAAGTGCAGCTTTACTGATTTAGTAAATATATTTCTGTTGTTGAAATGTTATATTATTTCATACCTTCGTGTATTTTGTGTTCTCTACCACTAATTCCTCATTTTTTATCAATCAATTCAACAACGTGTGTAGAAGAAAAAAACTGTTGGAATGGAATTGAAAGAAAATTATATACAGCATATGTAAGACTGTCGTCAGGGTGCAAAAGAGGTGTTCAATGGAAGAAAAAAGATATAAAATGAATAAAAGCAAAATTACAACTAAGTACATTCGACAACTAAAACTTTGTTTCAAGTAGATAACTTATAATGTGGAGTAGCTAATCAATTTTTGGAATGTGACTTCAATCTAAATACAAAGAAAAGTTTATCCCCTCACAAATGTTCTGGTTGTAATGGAGCCATTGTTGCTGGGAGCACATTGAGTGTATATTTTCTTTGAAACTTGGAAACAATGTGTAACCAAGGAAAGTTCCATTCTATAGAATGAATTCGTTTTGGAAATATTGGAATCATTGTTAGGAAGCACTTTGACAGGAAGAGTATTTGTTCCATTATTAAATCATTTCTAGGAAATTAATATTCTCCCAAATGAAATATTTGACATGGAGTTCTCGAAATGGATTTGTGGGAAGCGGATTTCTCAAGAAAAAAACAGAATTATTAACAGAAAATAAAGTGATTTAACTGAATATAAACACTCCACCAAATTGACCATTATATCAAAAACCGAGTAAATTATATCAGAAAATTGGGAAATTGTCTTTACCTTATCGTATATTTTTTCCTTTGACTGGTATTTTAAAGTCATTTTACATAGATTATTATTGATAAGATCGTTAATCTTTTCATTAGCAAGTAGAAAATACACAGAATGAAAAGGGAAGTTTCTGTGTGAAAGTGACAGTCCTGAAAACAACAAATTGTATTTTGTGATGCTTAATCGCTAATTAACAAATATGATAGGAGAACTTCTTATCAGCATCCTGAAAGCTCTTCTAATATTTCAACCATAAGAGCATTAACGTTTCACGAAAACTCGTCAAATGACGCACCTTCCACAAACATTGAAAGCAATACTGAAATTAGTGATATCAGTAACTTTCTTCCGTTTCCAAAAGTTTTCAAATTTTATCTCCTGACACAGTAATGACAGTCTGATTTCTGATAATATCACTACTTCAAAATAAGAATTCGATAATTATTAGAACTTTATTACAATTAACATCAATAATTGAGGATCAGAAGTGACAAAGGGGCTGAGTACCAATTTTTAACAAATGGAGATATTTGCGAAGGCAGTTTCTATGTCCCATCTACTATATCCTCTCAAACGGGCAAAGTACCAGGACTTTAAAGCTGTCAAAAATCAGTCAGTTAGCTTTTTACAAGAGCTTGTTTTTTTGTACATCAAAGATACCAAGGGCGTCAGTAGGTAGAGCGCTTTGATGTGGGTTCGTAGTTTTATTCATTATGTGAAGATTTATACGTTATACGGCTGTAGTATAAGCTTCAAAATGGATTCAGTTTGTAAATTAACTTTCGTAAAAACTTTTGCTTTAACAAAAAACATTTGTAGATTACTATACAGAATAAGAACAGTGACAAATTAGTTTATTAAGATATGAGGACACGCACAGCCATTAAAATCTTCTTCTTCTTCAAGTGACATATTTATTTCGGTCCTGAGTGGTGTGAATTAAAGATGGTGTGTTCCAATCGCATATGATTTTAACCATGAAGGTTGTTTGCAACCAGGTCCACGTTTTCATTCGATTTTTCCTTCTACTATTAATTTCAGTATATCTATATATAATTGTTGTTACGGTACATGTGGCCCAGATAAGCGGCCTTCCTTTTCTTTATTGTCGTGAAAAACTCTTTCCTTTTTTAATAGTCTAAGCACTTCATCGTTAGGTAAATGTTTCGTCCATGATATTTTTAGGAGTCTACGGAAGATCCACATTTCAAAAGCTTCGAGTCTATTCAAGGTATCCACTTTTTATGTCCATGTTTCTGTTCCATACAAGAGAACTGAGGGTACGTACTCTTTTACAAAACGGTAGCTGAAGTTTAAGTTCAAGGTTGCGTTACATAATAGGTTTTTCACCTTTAGGAATATGACTCTAGCTTGTTCCATACGTGATTTTACTTCGACGACAGGGTCTACATTTGTTGTTATGCAGCTGCCAAGATATTTAAATTTCTCTACTTTCTCTATTGTGGTGTCATAGATGTTTATTTTCAGTTATGGGTTTAGAAGTCTAGTTATGGCCATTACTTTATTTTTTGTGACATAAATTTTTATGCCTAGTTGATCTCCCACTTCTACAACTTTGTTGATTAGGCGTTGAAGGGCATTGAAATCGTACACAGAATTATTATAAGCTATATATAAAATATATTAATAGCAAAACCTGAGAATATGATTGGTCTCATTATTTTCGCATCAAAATAACAAAGACATATATTAGTCCAGATATGAAGGTAAACCGTCTTAATAAAACATTTCTACAGAAATATCACTTAAGCTTCACAGAAAAGTGTTCGAGGTACTTTTCCAAATGTTCCATTCAGAGCACCTAGAAGTGACGTAAATGTGAGTCGTTAAATTGCGAGATGAAAGCCATACTGAAAGAAGTCGGGCAGGAGAATTTGAGTTGTACTTGCACGTTCGGAAGATACAGCTACTGTACTTATGAAAAGGAATATTGCATCATCACAAGTATCTGACAGTTCAAGCGTGTTATCAATAGATTTAAAAAAATTCATGTTTGTATCTACATTACCTGACTCCGAAGTTCTACTTCAGCCATCTTTCATACTATAACTTGAGAACCAGCTTTGGGGATTACAAACTTATTGTTAGTAGCAATATATGAGGGACGCTCTATTCGCCACAAAATTTAAAAAGAGAATCATATGCTTAGTTATTAGAGAGCACCATTGAAGAAAGACTCTTTCTGTAGTCCACTTTGTATATTTTTATTTCTTTTTACCCACTTTTATGGGTTACTAAATTATTTTTTACAACGTTTATTTATTAACCCTGCAGTCGAAACGCGTATGTGCTCCACTAAAACGATTTGATCACTACTCTTTCATTTGTGTTTGTCTGGTTGCCTATACTTCAATATCTTCCTAGCAACATCAGTTTTTCTATGTGTCAGTGCGTTATCGTTTCTATGTTCTTGCCACAAGTACTCGTATGTTTCAAACGTCTAATAGCCTATTATTTTCAAAACTACCACTTAGTTTTCGTAAGTTTATTTTATTCAAATCCATCTGAAGAATTATTTTATATAGGTACCTATTGTATGGGAAAAAACTAATAAGAGTTGATCACCAAATGTCTGAGTCTGTTGATAGTAGTTGAAAATTAAGGAGATATTTCTGTTGAAGATGCTGATAAAGAGTGTCCAGATGAAAGTGAAGCTACAGATGCAGATGACCAGTGCTCAAACTACGATTTGTCTTCAGAGCAGCAATAAGATTCAGCAGAATACGATTCTGAAGTAGAGGAAAATGTTACTCTAGTGACGTACAGCCTAGGCAAGGATATAACTAAATGGGAAAAGGTGCCACTTCATGTGAACAAAACGAAATATCACAAATTGGTTCCCATAAGAGACCTTCTCGAAATTTGTGTCTTGAATTTTCAGAGAAACTATACATCCTCTATGTATCCTGCCAATAAACCTGCAAAGTATGGGATAAAGATATATAAAAATATATTGTGGTATAGGAACAGTATAAAGTAGAGTGGACTGGTGCGGATGTGTTCAAAACAATGATGAAACATATTGAAACCACCAACAGAACTTTTACAACTGACAATTATTTTACAAACGTTCCATTGGCCATGGAATTACTAGAAAAAAAATGGCCATTATAGATACGATACGTATAAATTAAACACAATTACCGCTATAATTTGTATTTGAAAGCAGACAAGTAAATATTTCTTTATTTGGTTTACCGGGAAAGTGGACTTTGATCTCGCATTTCCCAAAAAAGGGAAAGTTGTAGTGGAGCTATCGAAAATGCATCACGAAATGACTATTGATGAGGATACTGGAGAGCAGTGGAGAACGGAGTTGAATACTGATTACAATATAACCAAAGATCAACACTGTACTCAATATGACAAGTCTAGAAACTGTAGTCGGTGGCCTCTTATAGTATTTTTCGATCTTATGCTATAAATACTTATGGTATGACGAACATTTTTGGAGAGAGTAGCGTTTCGTCAATAAATCCTGTCGTCGTGAAACAGTCCTAAAATCTCCATATAATATCACACCAAATAAAGCGACGCAGAAGATTTCTTCCCAAAAATCAGTATCCAAATGCCAAGAGAAATAGAAAATCGTAACCACTGGTTATTGCCAAGAGCGAGAAACAAAATCACGAGAAAATCTTGCAGTAACTGTAATCGGTGAACCTGACGACTAGCCTGAAACTGCATGAATTGTGCAGATAAAGAACAACATTCCATAGTGTCGAATGGAGATTGTTAGAAAAGCAGTTTTAGTACCATAATTTTGTTCGTTGTTCAAATGTACCGCATAATAATTTTCTTTGACAATATCTAAAAGGACAAGTTTTTTGATGTAAATATTGTTTTTTTTTATATAGATATCAGGATTTTAATATATTTTATGCAATATATATGTCTTAGTAACATTTTTGGTATTAAAAAATTAATATAGTGCAATTGTGTTCCACGCGCCTAATAGTGGTCTAATTAGTTGTGGCAACTGCAGGTAAAAGGGTGAAAAATTAAATAAAAACACACAAAAATATTATTAATCTTTATTCGAAGGTATTTGTATAAGCGACGTATCAGATTCTTCAACAGTAATTTTCGAGGTCCAATTATCACGAGACGAACTGAAAATATAATAAAATTAATATTAATTAATGAGAATATTTGATATTTAGTATTATTGGAATTGTTGGGAAATATCTAAAAAAATTCCTATGCATATTACTCTTAGAGGATACTGTTCGTTTGCTACTAATTTCTATTTCTAAAAGTTTAATAAATATCCTCTCTTTTTAATAATCCTTAATTTCATCATTATCTATCATTCTATCAACTTCATCAAAGGTTGTTCACCTAAAACTTGAATTTGAAGCTAACGCATAAGTACTTTAATTTTTTTTTTAAATTTATATGAAAATGTGAATTTGGGAAATTTTATGCACATAATCTATACAGTATTTTAATTTTTTCCTTTATTCCTATTAATGCTATAATTTTAGGTATGACGAAGAAAATTATTAAAAATGAAAAATTTCTATTGAAACGAGTGAACCTATAAAATTTTATTTGATAGATAGTTGTTAATTCCAATGACATATTTGCAAATTTTAGAAATAATATTGGTTAATACCTCTTCAGCAGCTCTTAAAAGCATATATTGTCTTTAATTAAATACATTCAAGTATTATTACACAAACATTTACACACATTAGGATGTCTTGATTGTCGAATTAAACGTCAAACAGCGTTAATTGGTGATGGTGTGGTAGCATCTAATGTGTTAACTTTAATTATCATTATGATACAATTAGACCTTGTTACTACGGTTTCTAGATCAGTCATAATAAGATGTTGATGTTAGCATTTATGAAATATTAAATTTGAGCTTCTTTATAGTAAACTCTCTAATATGAAGCAGTGAACATGTCATTAAAACAAAATAAATATTATTCAATATTCATATTCAATAGATTTTATGATTTGAACTTTTATTTTCAAGTTTTGGAGAAACTTGAAATTTCTTCTTTCAGTGCCTTATCCGTTGCGAACGTTGGCTATTAACTATTCTTATATTGTTTACTGCATTTCTATAGATATCAACAAATGACACTTCAAACCTCTGACGCAGTGGTGAAACCGTGAGTGTCATCTTCTACCTGGGTCCCTCCTACTATCTACTTTGTCTAAGACAATCAATCGCGAAAGACAGTATTTGTCATATCTTGGTATGGGGCCAAAATATTCTAGTTTTCGTTTTTTTTTTAGTATAAAGACGACTTCCTTCTCTTTCCCTAGTCTCTGCATAACTTCCGTGTAGGTGATGTGCTCCGTCTAATATTTTTTCAAAATATGCCGATATATCAACAATTCAGTGTTTTAAAATAGCCTGACTAGTCTTAATTTTAGTTGTAAGAAAATATCTTTTCTGGTATATAGTTTCTTTATGTTGTTAAACGCAGCTGGAGTTTTTTCCGAGATATGTGTACGTCCCGATCTATGTCTTGATCGTTTATCGTTAGACGCACTGGAGGATATTGACTTTTGTTAATAATCATGTGTTTTTGATATTCTCATGGAGTCTTCATTTATTTGCTGCTTATATTTTTTGCATAATACTGTGTAGCTCTTCATTATTATTTGCTAATTACTATGACGTCGGCATATCTAATGTTATTGTTCGCATTTCCGTTGATTTTGATGCTATCTGATAGTCCTGCCAGTGCTTTACTAAATATTTCTTCAGAGTAAATGTTGAATAGGAGAGGTGACACAATGCAGCCCTGTCGCACTCCCCTCTTGACAGCAATTTCTCTGCAGGTGAATTACCTACTTTTATTTTGGTATTTTGGCTACATTACATATTAATGATAATACGGGTATCTTTTCCTTCAGTGCCTGTGTTATGTGATTCATCAAGCTTATTAAGCTGTATTGTTCACAGAGCTGCGCATCTGGTTATTTAGGGACAGTGCTAAAGGTTGACTGCAGCCAGTCAGCAAGCATCTTTTCTCTATCTTAGATGGTGTTAAAAATGTTACTGTTTCGCATATTAATTTGAATATTTCAGCCTGTATATTTTCAGGACCCTATGTTTTGTCTTGATTTAAGGACCATATCGCTGCCTCTACCTCTACCATCATCAAAAAGTTGTTATGTGTAAGTTATTCGCATCTTTATAATATCTGAGCTTTCGGATATTAGGTTTCCATTGGCGTCCATCAAGCCTGAACGTAAGTTATTTGGTTTCTTTCTAGTGGTCAATTCCCCAACTTTCTTGTGCGTGTTATGGTGGTCGGAACTTATTTCACGTTGTTCACTTTCAGTTTTCCTTTGCCGCTTTTATTTTTGTTCTATGTTATTATGAATTTCTTAGTATTTTATTACATTTTTGTTTTTGTAGTTCCTTCCTTTTTATATCATGTCACGGTTTTCATCTGTTATTCATTTCTTCTTTTTCATAATGTCTGGCTTTAAATGTGAAACTAGAAACTCGAATACGGCTTATTGAGTTTTAGATATATTGAGTTCATCTAAAATCTAATTTAATTGTTGTTGGCGATACTCTCAAATTGTTTTGTTACTCCAAAATAGTAGCGATTTGACAAAAACATTAACTGCTTTTCAAGATTCGTTAAACTATCGCTAAACATTAATTAAACTGTAATTGGGGTAATATCTAAATGCAAATTGGTATCAATTATAAGTTAGTAGATAGTAAGTAAAGGTATCAATATGCAAAATCATAATATATTCCAGCATCAATATTATAACTTCCTACAAAAGGGACAAAAAAAACATCTACCCAGAATTTCTTAGGAACATCGAACAAAGTCTGAAAAAATTACATAACTTATTTATGATAAGAATAATAATACAATTATTAATCTATACATTAAAAATTAAATATTTCAATGGAATAGAATCTTATTTTGAGCTGTCGTGGAGCTTAGCGCATATTGAGCTGTGCGGCACGATCTGAGCAGCGCAGCTCAGCACAAGGCGGAATCGACAACAATTCTGCAGCGCATAGTGTATCTTACATATTAAAAAGCAGCGTCCCGTGCCCGAGAGACTTGGTTAAGAAAAGGTCTACCATAATTGTATCACTCCACAGAACATTTAATTAAGCTTTTGTGATTATGGAGATATATATATTTTTTTTACCAAACATTATAGAGTTTATTAATGAAAAGTTCCTTACCATCTGAAATGTCGTGTTGATTTCGTACTACCATTTCAATTCAACTAATATTCTTGATCCATTGCAAAACACTAGCATACACCGGCGTAGGGGAACTTTTTGTACCTCGGTCTCAAATGAGGAGCAGTCCACGTGCAGGACTGCACTGCCCTGCCGTGCGCCACAATTTGCGCGAACTTTAGCGAACGCGTAAGTTAAAAAACAACCCTGCACTGTACTGCGCTGCGTTGTTTTAGCTGTATCTCAATATGTTGGTGGCCCAAATAAACAGTATACAATTTGTGGGCAATATTCTCTTCAACAAATTGGACTATTTCATAGTGTTAAACATATTGTTTATTTGTTAAGTATGAAACAATGAAGAAGATCCTAGTTTGAAAGAAAACTAATATCAGTCACTGATTCTAAACTAACTAAACAGGAAAGACAATGCACTAGTCCATCTGATAATCTATATCGGTCAAACAATTTGTTTTTTTGCCTATGACGTACCTAGATCTTGATCAAAATTCAATCTATCAATAAGCATCGGATATAGTAAGAAAAAAAATTTCTTCGTCCAAATTTTATTTATCAATTTGAGACTGATACAATCAGTCCTTTTTATGGAACAACATTTCGTTGTTGGTTTCTGTTTCAGTAATGATTACTTCATATAATTCATAGTTCTTGTATTTGACAATATGGTGCGTGGGGAAGCAATTCGATGATCATTTCATTGAATTTGATTTCTATCAACCTGTGACACAACAGATTGTTTTGGTGAAATATCCTTTTTTTGCTTTACATAGTCCAATTCTTTGAGACATACCCCTTCATCTGGTCAAATAATATACAGTAATGTTTAATAGTGCTCTCTAGGTTTCATACTTGGTCACCTATCGACGCATATAATATTTTTTATTCTACCTACACATCTAAACATCTTCAATTCACTTCTGTTCTAACATCCTGCTTTCAACATAACCTTTGGTGAAAGTACGGACACGTTTCCACCGCGCATTTCAGTCGATGACTTTTAATTTTACTAGATTAGGATAAGCATCTGCTGTAAAGTGTTTTTTACGAGTGAATACAATACAATACCTCATTGTCTTTTTTTTGCAGTAACAAAGAAACTATTGGAGAACATGAGCTGAAAATTTGGCAGCTGTCGTTTGGAGATATGTTATTGTGTGAATTAATAAAGTATTTAAGGAAATAAATGTCATAAAGGTATCAATTCATATTGATAAATTGGTCAAATTTCCACTAAAAAAATTCCAATTATCTTTCAGCTTAATCGGAAATAGTAGGAGGCTCAAAATATCTCAGTTCGATTGGCCATATTTGTTTCTGAAACGGAAATTACAAATAATTACTTTCCATATTTTTCTCTTCATAACCTGTACTCCAATAAAACTTTGGTGTAATGATATTGCAATACGGGATTTTTATTAGTTATATATGCATTTGTTCATCGCGTTCATCAACTTTTTATCCTCTGAGGAGTACAGATGATGGCTCACGACCTGAAACACTCTGCTTAAATAAAGCATTCACGTTTAAATTATATAGCGTTTTTCTCTCCCAATTACCGACAAAACAGAACTCAAAACTCATATACTAATACATTAATCCAAGAGAATTAAGTAATTGAAATCACAATTGAATTCTAAACGGAAACAAATTGTATTATTTTCAAAACACGTCCCACAGTGAAATAGCTTATATACCGTGCCTTTTTTAGATGGAACTGAAGAATGGACCAAAGCTATCGAGAAAGTAGAGTATCTTTACCAACGGTAACATAAATTGTCCTCAGCGCAGTGCAGCGCCTTGCAGTGCAGTGAAGCGGGGGCTACAAATCATTACGGTGGAAAAAATGATAAAAATGTTAGTTCACTCTTCAATTTTATTATAAATATTGTAAATTATAATCTATATTATAGCCAACTGCAGCGCAATCCATCGGAATGGAACGCAATGCAGCACGGTGTAGCGTAATATAGCGCAGTGAAGCGCAAGGGTAGGGTAGGGTGGTGTAGCGTAGAGGAGGGTGAGTTAGGGTAGTGGGCTTAGTGTACTAACGAATAATCCTACAAGTATTTGCCTCCTTGATTTCGATGAGCTCTCTGATATCTTTTTCGAATGCCTCAGAGGAGGGCACAGTTGAACAATACTTGTAGTGGAGTTTTCTCTTTACCTTTGCATCCTTGACATTGAGCATTTTTCGTGATATCTATCATCTTAAGGTACTTGACGTATACTAGTGTCCCGTAATCATCTCAATGATTCCCCTTAGCTGATGTATGCGTTTGTCTTTAGCTTTGGTGCGTTTCATGCCGATGTTTTCCAGCCTCCAGTAAGCTTACTTTTTGTTCATTACTCTTCTAATTAAACCACCGGATAAGGGAATTGGGGAAACCGATAGCGGACTCGTGACATCACTTTTCACCTACCCATATTTTGGTGAAAATTGAATTTTTTCTAAAAGGTTGATTTCGTTCCATAATTTTTATGTGCCCTTAAAAAGGTTCATTGTTTAAATAATCGATTTTCTCATTCATCTCTCGAATAACAAAAAAATATCGAAATGAATAAATAATGTAGAGAATTGTGGTTCTATTCATTCAGATACACAGTGTGCACGACGTCAAGTTTATTAAAGATAGAATAATTTTATCTATGCACGGTGGTTAGCAAATTTGACGGTGGACGGTAAACAAAACATCTAGTTTATGAATCGACTTCTATTCCATACACGAAACTAATTTGAGTGTGTCTTCAAATGCCGCATACTGCGGTTTCTTTTGATCTTCACTCACATTTGGCAGCTAACAAAAATAGGCCGGCGGATTATGCTACCAGCTTTGCAATCTAGCGCACTGGGCAGGGAATATACCGTTACCTTATTTTATATTTACATTTTATATCCTTAATTTGAAAGCCGTTCCGTGGACTGATATCTATGTTCTGCGCGTAGCTACTAACAACAGTTAAATCAAGACCAAGTCATATTGTTTTTTATGTTTGTAATAGAGGGTATCCAATATTATTAAGATCATTTTTTATGTATATATTAATTCAAATCATTTTTCAAACATAAAACGATATGAATGAGATATAAATGTATTCAAAAATTAAGGTTATACATGTTTCTATATACGAAGCTACATTGATCTATTGATATTATTTACTGAAAATTGTCATTTTCTAAGAGAAAATGGATGAGTTTTATTTTGGGGAATTTTATATTCGATATTTTGGAACTGTGATAAGCAATCTATTCTAAATTCAGAATTCCTCTTTATTATTTGCTTCATTGAAGGAATGTACGAAATTTTACAATTTTTATAATGATAAGAATAAAATTAGCTACCGAAAGTCCACCATCGCTAATCACCGACAAAATCAACTAAATGTGTTTCAGAATGTCATTTCTGGGATACTGTTTACGAAATCCGAAGAACTGACATACACAGAGATGGTAAGAAATGGTAAACATAATGCCCCAATTTCATACCGCTTCAGGCACCCAGTTCATTCTTTTTGATGTTAATGATACGCCATAATGAGATTTGGTAGTTCTATGCCCAATCTTTGCGTAGTTACACGAGTGAAAACAAGTGCGAGAATCCCTGCCGCACCGCTCTGTACCGGATTTTCGGGAGCAAGTCGAAGGACGTAAGGAAGTGGATATAAAATAAATTGATTCGTTCACTTACTAAGACTCTTATCAAGAGCCTAGGGCCAAGTAGGAGGCTCTTCGCGATAGGATGAATCGGGAAGAAATACAAAATCAAGGATTTCTTCATCTACTGCTTCCATCAAGATTGCCTAAACTGAATTCCATGGAGCTTCTTGAGACCAGTACAAAAGACATTGAAGGCCACAATTAATGACCTCAAACCGTACAAGAGTTTGTACAAAAATAGCACAAAATTTAGTTAACAACTTTGTTGAAAATTTTCCAAGAGCATCTGCAGTTGTTCAAACTATCTTTTTCATTAAATTTTTTGATAAATTCTTGTGTTTCATTATTACATAGTGGCAATTCTTTATCAATATTCTAAGATAAGTGAAAAAGATTCTATGATTCATTTTGGACAATAAACAATTCACAATTGAATACCCTTCAAATTTTTTTTAGACGACACCATCGGAAAGTTGTTCGTTCTGTATTCATTTACATACCGAAAGTTGCGTTTTGAGTGTTTCATGTAGAGAAAGTGACAGTTCCGTACTGCAAAACACTTCCGGAACGTTCCGGAGTACACAGCATTAACTTCCTTAAATGTGACTCTAGCCACTTCAATGTTGTCAGTTGACAGTTTCACTTCGATGATTTTGCATAACCTTAAATTTTTAATTTTCTGAAATTATTTGTTGTGGATCTTATGCGTCGTTTAAAAAATGTTGTGTACGCCGCTGTTGAAATACTACTTTGTTGGACTCGTCCAGCAAAGTAGTACTTTCAGTCCATGGCATACAAATAACTATTGTTCTTGCTCTACAAATCGAATTTTATCAATACCCTCAACTTTTAAACAACTATTTATTATAAATATGTAACGACAAACTGTTGATTCATATTGCACATGAGTAAAAACGCCAATTTTATAATTCTCAAAATACTCTTAATTGAATGAGAGAAAGTCTACGGATTCAAGTACACGAATTACGATACTTGAAACGTATTTCTGATTTTGAATATATATTTTGAATGGTACTGGCTAGCTTCATATTCAAGTTAATTTATTTATGAATATTTGCAACATTAACTAATAAGAACCAACCTTTTCTTAGAAACAGTCGCAAACAGAGGAAATTCGGTAATAATAGTGGTATCCCGCCTCCTATTCAAATCGTCTAAGCTAAACAATAAAAATCGTTCGTTCTAAAGTTCATCAACTATGAAAAGATATTCTAAACTGATTTTCATAGAAAAATTTAGCGGCTAGTTAAATGAAGTATTTAGTAAAATGTGAGAATGCATTTTAACACAAAAAATAACCAATTTAATTTTCTGATTTTCATTATTTTTTGATTAATTTTGTAGTTTTATTTTTACATTTGAAATATTAAACATTTTATAAATAGAAATTCATAAAAATTAACATATTATATGTTGTAAAAGTAATGTAATAACGTGTATCTATTGTTTGTCAAACCTTGGAGGACGGTACGATGTAGATGATATGAAACGTGCATCTTAATAGTAATATTTTTCAAAATATTGATAACCACCAGACGAAACTGACCTACCACTTTCTCTATTGTATAAAAGACTGTTGGAAAGCAGCACTAAAATCTGGAATCTAACGATGTTGAATATTTTTTTAACAAGATTATACTGTAGCCCAAATGTGATCACTTTTTTTGAAGTACCTTAGCATTATTTTGCTATCTATATAAAAACAGGAGAACTTGATGTAGCAGCTCAAGTTCATCACCCTCTAAAGTGTATTTATTTTCAAGATAGACAAGAATCGTAAGGTTATGATCACCATTTTGGCAGTCGCTTATTGGTCATAAAAAATCAAACCTCCGGACACCTACAGACGATATATCATAATCAAAAACAAAGTTAATTATATCCCATCTGAAAAACTTTAAAAAAATCATTGAAGTAATGCGATGAGGAATTTTAAATTTTATAATTATAAAGGGCGTCCGGACTTTTTTTAAATGAAAGTATAGTTATTGTGATTGAAGAATACCGAACAATCGCATACATTTTTAAGACCGGAGCCGTATAAGTATTGAAAGCCTGGGCGTTATTGAAAAACGATTGTCCAATCGTATCCCTTCTGCCAATCATGTGCAGACGGCATGCCACTGGCATGATTTATGTTCATCAAGTCTATCATAGAAATAAATAGATACGTTCATAATAACTGCATATTCATCATAAAATTTTCATTAGTAAATCTTTAATTCTTGAGTTTGTCCCGAAACTAATAAACCTACCTTCATATCTCCGAGTCAACATTTCTGAGGGATCTCTGTAGGGCGTTGGAGTCACCAGTAAGTTTTCACGAACTCCTTTGTGCAGTTACCGATAGTATATGTTAAGTAGCTCGTAAACAGCGTGAGTTTGTTTACAGTGTTTTTTTTTGTATTTGCGTTATTTGTATTATTTTATCATGGTGCAAAATGAGAGACAATAATCAACTTCAGTAAAAAATGAATCTATAGACCTCACAGTTTTGTTGTTAACACCAAAAAAACTGTTAAATTCATAGCAAATGAAAATCTCAACTATTCCCTTTGATAAACCCTCAGAGATAAACAGCCACAGCTTTGGACAAGCCTTGAGGAGGCAGCTTCATCACACTTTTGGTCATATCTTAGGCAGAATTATTTAACAAATCACCATCGTACAACTTCGCTAGCCTTCGAGCAATTTTGAGGTTCTGTGCTATTTTGCAGATTGAAAATGCCGCTCACAGGACACCGACTCGATGACGAAGACATGGTGAAAACTAATACAATGGAAGTATAACCAAGTATAACACAAGATATGTTCGTCCCATGTCCAATCTAACAATATGATACAACGTCTATAGAATGGTAGACAAAATTGGAATCATTTTTTCTTCACTTTTTACATAATCAGGTCCACAATAATTTCTTATAATTAAACAATTATGAATATATTATCTTTGGATATTATATTTAGTTCTAGAAAAGGATCAAGTTGATTATCTAAATATGCGTTCCTATTGATCTTGTTCCATTGTTAACTTCATCCGAACCTTCTTATCGGGAAAACACTTCACTGTTTCAATTAGAATTCAATATAAAATGATGGCATTGAAATACACCTACTTTATCTCCGTTTCATCATTGGAACGTCTTCTATATTTACAGCATAACACCCATTTTGTTTTTTTCGCGCTGAAAATTGAAAGTCAATTTTGTATATGAACACAAATTGAATAGAATTATTTATTATACTAATGAAATAATACCGGAACACAATAAAAACCAAAATTTATTACCATTCCAGTGCCGTACGTGACACCTCTGTGGCTTGTTCTGTTCGTCTGCATCTTCTACTCAGTAAAAATGATGCTAAAATCCTTATATCATCAAAAATGATGCTATGCGAAAAACACACACACAAACAAAAATACGAGCGGTTGATACGGTTTGAAAATGGCAACATGTTGATTGGTAACAAATCTCGTTGTTACCAGCTTCCAAGAGACAAGATTTTGTGCTCACAGTTCTTCTAATTTTACCTGTTAGTGAGTAGTGTGTTATCTTAAGAATATCAACGAAAGATTGACAATAAAAAAAATCTAATTGGAACACTCAAAGGTCATTAAGAGTGCTGTTACTCCGTCCAAAAAATGCCGATATGCTTTTCTGATGACGTATGAAGACATATTTCATGAAGAGTTCGTTTCCCAGGTCCAAGCTTCAATTAAACCTCTCATTTGGAAATGTTTGTGCCAAGCAGGATACTGATTTTTCCACTATGACAATGAACTTGAACACACAACATTTTTAGCTAGAAATGGCATGATTATGCTGCCCACGTATCTTACTCACCGGACATGACCCGAATGATTTTACTCTACGACATTGAAGGGTCAAGAACAACACAAGGAAGTAGGTGTCAGTTTTCTCAGTTCTACAGATGATTAAATAATGTTTCGGATAGTGGAAGAATTGATGGGAAAATTGCAATTTTGATGTAATGGAAAATATATTGGAGAGAATAATAATTTTAAAAGAATTGTAATAAATTTTTGTTTTGGATAATTTCGGTCTCTCCTCGTATATCAACTTAATTACTTAGTAGAATAGAAGAATTTAGTTTTTCTTGAGAACATTCTTCTTTTATATCCCACTAATATTTTCGTACCAGTTTTATTTCTTTGTTGTTGTTGTTTATGTATAATCTTACAGTGCAATTATATAACTTCAACCAGATTTTTATATAAAATAGAATATAATAAATGTTATGTACAATTTCGATGAATTTGTATTAGCCGATTCTTCACTTTATGGACATCCTGTGTGTGAAATGAATAATTACGTATTCGAAAAAACGTAAGACATCATTGTAGGTCTAAAGAGTTAAGCTCGCGATGATATGATACGGTGAGAGTAGTAAAACTGTAATACCGCTTTTTCGAGACATTTTATCAAAAACGTATTAAACGTAATTGGCTCAATGGAGTTTAATAAGTCATATGAAGTTTGAATGGAGTATCATCGTTTCCAGTCTCCTGTTCCCATCTTGATTTTTCGCCTATTTAAAGTGGGAATACGTTCACACCGGTGACCTTGATCAAAAAAGCATTTCCATTACAATAGCTGACTTATCTCAGAACAAATTGAACATAGTTTGAGCAATTTACAGTCGGGTCCTCGCGAGATTTCTTTGATATCAATAACATGCTACTTTCTTCCAGTAATCCACTGTCGTTTGTCTTGGACACCTGTTGCCTTCAAGAACTGTTTTCTGCTTGCTAGTGATTGTAATACTTTTTCAATAGTCCATCTAGTATTTACTCAAGACTTCTATGAATAGTGATTTTTTCGAAATCGCAATTGCATTCAATCAAATATGATTATTGCTCTCTTTTCTTCAATATCTGAACATAATTTGAGATGTTTTACCAAAACACATCAAACAAATAACAAAATACCAAAGAATTGTGAACAAATCAGTATTTGTACATACTACTTGATCGATACTTCCACTGCTGGCATCATAAATTATTTTATAGACGTTTTACACAGATGACCTAAGGTTGAATCAATTTCCTAATTGAAATTCAGAGCCATGGATTTGCCAGTATAAATTTATATCAATTTGACGAATTTAAAACAAAACTGGATAATTTAATGTTGGTTGCATATATTTTCTGTTGATGATACATCTGATATCTATATTGTTAGTTGTTTTTAAGTTTTCGAAATATCTTTCAATAAATGTATATCACATTGTGAATCTATTCATAAATTTCATGTAAATATATAAATTTTCTTTAAATTCCATTTCACGTGTATTATTCACATTTCTCAGGTAGCAGTATGAATTACCTTCAAATAATTTACGCTTGAGTTCAAAAATTTTTTGTATCGATAATGTAGCTTCAATTACAATGAAAAGATTTATTGTGTCATCGGTATCAACTACTTAACTTACTAAGTCACGTGTGCCATTATGATACTATACTTTGATAAGATCTTGATATTATAATTATGGTAACTCATACTCCTAGAACTTTTAAAATGACTTCTAACCAAACAAAAATCAGAAAATTCAACAAAAACACGTAAACATCAGCATTTAATTCGAGGTCTAGCTTAAGAGACATTTATATTAGAAAACAACACTCACCTATTTATTGTTCCATTTTCTCGTACTGCTGAGATTATAGCAAAATTTCTACAAGGCGTATAATCATTATTTCTCAAGGACATACGAAGGTAGAAACTATTTCGGATAGCTGTCTGGACCTAAAATGAATGAGGATGAAATATTACACAAGTCAACTATGGAAAAACTTTAAAAATCCAATTTAACTTGTTTTCTTTACAGCAATTTCCCAAGTATAAATTCACTAATGCCTTCTGCACACGAAGGTTATCGTCATCGTTTCATCTTAGATGCGATTTACGAGGGATTTTAATTTCCGCTTTTTTCTAAAAGTGAATTGCGGAAAGGTGAGAATATGGCCCCTCGCTACAACTACCGCTGTGCTACTTCCAATCCCTTAATGGTTGTCGACCTACCATTGTAAGTTGCGAGCTTGGATTCGTGTTTCACAATCTGAAAGATGGAGTACTGCTGACAGTACAATTGCTCAAAGATTTTGGGGAGCAACAATAATGGAGGAAGTCTACTGTGACACAGATAACCGAAGACGATTACCCTCATTTGACGTTCTTGTGATCCATGACAATGCACGACCTGATGTTAATATTGCAAGCTTGTCCAAAAGTTCAAACATATAACATGGTTAGGTTGATCTATGCTTTGTTACTACGAGCTTTATGATACTGTAAGGATCTTGTTGGGGTAAAGGAAAACTGGGATCTCGTTATGGCTTAGTAAAAAAATAAGTATGAGTTATACAAATATTTTGGTGATAAAATAATCTTGTTATTCCTCAGATGTATGAATTGTAATCAAGTGGAAACAAATCTGGGATATACTAACGAAGTAATTAGAGAAAATTATTGATGATGAAAATAAAAGACAAACATGAACATTTCGAGTCATAATTTTAAATCAGAAAATGTGTTATTAAACCGTGCTCAATGACTATGTGAAAGAATTCATTTCTGACTGAAATTTGTACATCAATTATATAGAAATTATAGAAGATTAAGTAGCGACTTAATCATTTCCATGTAATGAATTCTCAAGCAATTTCTGTCTCTTTCAAATATCGGAGCGAAATTCAAGTTTTCCAATTATAATCGCCTCTATTCTGAAGAAAGCTGATCAATATTCCCTTTTATTAGTATCCTGAATGACTAAATGAATGATTAACCAATACTTTGATTTTAATTGCATTTCAAAGGATATTATTTATCGTTTTGATAAACTATTAGTTACAAAACGGATTGATAAATACTTGAGGCAACTGCATTAGACAAGCGGTTATTGGCTGCTTCACCTCGACATTGTACCACCAAATTAATAGAATTTCCCAATTTTCCCATTAAAATTTTTCTAGTTCACATAATTAATTGGTTGGTAATTAACAAAGTTAATAACTTAAATGAAACATCTCTAATGGGGTCTAGGACGACTTGAACATCTATTTCGCATGTTTTTCTAAAAATTCTAATTCGTAACTATTCCTCATCATCTGCTTGCCACCTTCCAACATACACTTTGCAAGATAAAAGTGCCCAAAAATCTTCAGGACAGACCTGAAGTAAATTAGGGGGGTTATCTTATTTTGGTACAAAAGGTATGTTATTTTGATGTAGTTTACGACAGCATCTTGGTATTCGTGCTAATTGGTTTGGGGTAGATCTAGGATACTTTCATCTTTTTCGCTACTTTTTACCATTTCTTGCTAATTTCCGCAATACTGTACGCTTGAAATTATGGTATTCACGCATTAATTCTCTTACGGACACCCCGACTTTATCTTTTGCTTTTTTTACCTCTTTCTGCTCTGCACTTTTGGGAAGTTTCGCGCGGTAAATGGGTCTTGGAAGAATTGAACATCTATTTCGCGTATTTTTCTGAAATCTCCACATCGTAATTGTTCGCCATTATCGGCTTGTCATATTCCATCATAGATTTTACGAGATAAAAGTGCCCAAATATATTCAATTGGACAGAACTGAAGTATATTGGGGAGGTTAGCTTATTTTGGTACAAAAGGTATGTTATTTTTATTTAGTATACGACAGCATCTAGGACACTTTTATCTTTTTCGCTTTTTTACCATTTCTTAGGTAAAAATTCGTGGTTTCCACTTTTGGGAAGTTCCGCACGGTGAATGCTTCTGCGTGGAATATATTGATGTTGGAAAATGCAAACTAAGTCAGGCTTAGGAAACTGTCCGGCCAAATTATAAACACTTATTCTTATTTTCAATTTTAGTGCAGCTGATATAAAAAGGGACTTGTCTAACTAATGTCAAGAAAATAAACAGTTCTTTGTTTACAAAGTCAATTTTGTATTGTATTATCGCGTACGTACGACATACGTCATGGACTCGTACCTAACCTCCGTCTCGATATAGCTTTGTGGAGACTTCTTCCACAGTTAGAAATTCATTTCAAAGGACATTGATATGATGATAAATGTAGAGCTGAAACAATTATGATGATTGTCCTGAAGGAAATTTCAAAAACTGACTGCCTGAAATGGAAACACCGCTGGAAACATGTTATGTAATGAAATGGGAACTACTTTGAAAGATATAGTTTACCGGATGATAAACAAATATAGAGATACGAAGATATGCGTCATATTTGTGTCTCTTGCTAGTTTTCAATAGCATTCTATGCCCATTTCATCAAAAATGCATTTGCGTATTTATTCTATTATTATAACATGAGAATTTTTCGCTAAGAAGCTGGAGATTCAAGATTGTGGCATCAAGAATTGAAAGGGGTTATTTTTTTCCAATTTCAAGAATAATTACTTTCATTTCGTTGAATAGGAAGAATAAAATATTTAGTTATGATGTAACTTTATGATTAATCATTGAGATAATTGATTTATTTTTCAAGTTAATGATTTGATTATGAATAGATATCCATCACTGTATATAGTTTAGACTGTTATTGTACGTGATATTTAGAAATTAAAAACATTTACCTATATACACACCGGGGTTGCACTAACTACATATTGGAGGCTACTCATATCAAGTTTATGATATTTTCACCATTGAACTCAGTAAATACATTCAAATTTAGATTCTCCAATTTATAAAATGTTAATCATGCTCAGGGGATACTGGACACACTGTTTGCTATTAGCGTTACACCAACACTTACAATCACGAAAACTGCGTTTCGTTAACCAAGTTATCGTCTACAAACAGTGTCAGACATTGTATGTAATTGTAATTGTTGGTGTAGTGTAATAAAAAGATTACGCGACGCCTTTTAAAATGCGATGTCATCAGATTCAAAATACCCGTTTATTTTTAAATGAAATAAAAACTCAAAGATGATTGGTGATGGCATAATATCGGTATAGAAGCAAGAAAGACTTTAGAAAGACAAGGTAGCCGTTCACTAATACAAACTTGATGAGTGTGACTTTAGTAAGTTGTTTATAACAAAGATTGTATAGCATCTGGGGTTTCCTCGATCAATGTTTGAATGTAGCTGCTTCGCTTTATCCTCTCTCTTGGTAACTAAAACGTTTAGTATCTAATTTACCCAACTCCACTCGAGACACAAATTAGATGATTCAATAAATAATTATAATTGAATTGAAGGACATGTAGCGTAATGTTTACAATGTTATTGAAGTTGATTTCGTCCGTAAAATATAACTCGCGCAGAAAAAAGTTCTTCTAAATTGAAAATTGAAAAGCAGATTTCAACTGCTTGAGAAAAAATATGATGCAAGATCGACTGTCTGATTTAACAATATTCTCAATAAAAATAAATTTAGTTGCGAAAATAAATATAAAAAGATATTAAATCACTCAAGCTACAAGATTAACCGTTTGAACGTTTCTCAAATCTATTTGCTTTTAATCCATATTCATCGGAACATTTATATTTTTTCATTATGAGTAGGTATGTAATGTCAAAACATATTTGGTGGAACATATTTATTCGATCTTGGAAATGAATAAAACTTCGCTCACATCTGTATGAGTATACTGTAAACCTCATTGTTGATAATCATTATGAAGTAAATATTCATGTCACCACGCAGCTTATTTGTTCTTACATGTTAATAGTATCAAAAAAATATGATGAGTTATTTCATTAATATCAAAGAAAAAAATATTATAGGATCTTGAACAAATCTCGTTACCGCAACATAATAAAGGTTTATTTCGGAAATGTTTTTATCTATTTCGATTTTAGAGCATTTTTTCTTTCTTGGTTAATTCACGTTGCGCTGAATGTTGTGAGTAGAGCGAGAGTATGTAGACACAAAGATTTTTAACGACTAAAGACTCATTTAAGTAGCTCTTTTTGTTCATCATTTATCAAACTTGCCAATACTTTGTACAATTCACATTCGTTTCTACGTCCTCTCGAGGGAAACAAATTCCATGACCTTGATAGTCAAATTTGAACTACTCAAATCATTGTAAATTTCAGACTATACCTAGGATTTTATTGAACACATTAGATGTAACGTCATTGTTGATCAGATTTTTTTTAATATAACCTCAAGAATTTCAACTTTGTGTGCAAATATTTTTAAATTATTAAGGTGGAAGATAAACCTTACGAAAAGTTTGGATAAATAGGTTAACTGCTGTGGGCAAACAAATTGGTTTGATTCTAAATCTGAAATATCTTTGAACTTTGTATAGCTCCACAAGTTGTGTGAACGGAGATATTGACATCACAGCTATGGAAAAACTAGGTGGGTGGAAACCAAACGCAATTGCTCAAAGTTACATCGACGACAACATAAATAGCAATGTAGAGTACTAGTAGTAGTACTACTAGTTGTAATATACAGAATTTTAGTAATAAAACTGACAATTATAATGAACAGAACTTTATAATATATTGGGTTTTTTCCTGATAGTTACAGATGAAGTTTAGTAATATGTTTGTTCATTTAATAATATACTATTTCACGGTTTTGTTCAGTGAAATGAGGAGGCTGCTCCAAAAATTCATTCACCGTATTTTTTTTCACACCCCATAACTCAGATTATCTTAGATCTTTAATTCAGTATCTTAGGAGTCTGTGAGCGATTGCTTGTATTATCTTGAAGTCTCAATTTTAAGCCTCCTCTATTTTAAAATTGGAAACATAAACATATTTAATTAAGATCATTTGAATAATCTTTAATTCACGAAGAAGACAGTTTTGGTAACAACTCTTATCAGGAAATGCTAAAGGAAATAAAACGTATACTCACTTCTCCGTTGAGAAAACAGTAAAGAACAGCAACAAAAAATCCTTGAAAGGTTCCGAGGAAATAAGCGGCAAACAGCCACGCGGCGAATTTCCAGGCTTCGTTAAATTTGTAGTGGAAAAATAAGATGTGCGAAATTCCCATAAGTGGGAGTAGAAAGATCGCGGCTCTGACGGCCTTCCTGTAAAAAATACAAAAACACATGTTGTATTAATTAGTTTATTATTTACATAAATTATCGCAATGCTTAGAAGTGAAATTTCTTTATGAATCAAATTTATACCGAAAAGTTCATTGTATGAAATTAAACATTTGAAATTTCTAATCTACATAAATTATTTATCAGAGAGAAATAGTAAAAACGATGAAAATCCTCATGCATATGTTTTCCGAATCCCTAGCTCAAATAAAATTTCTCTCATTTTCAAGATTAAAAACAGATTTATTCACTTTTGTTATCCTATTTGCATACTGTAATTTCCGCAATTATAAAAATTCTCCTCATAGAATTTTCATCATCTTTTGGTGGTATAGACCTTTTGGTAACAAAATTTCATTCAGGTCGATGGAAGGTCAAAACTTTCACATTTAACAAGGACGCTAAAACATGAACAAGTTTTAATTAACATTACCTTACTTGCTCTATCTCACTGGTATGACTCTCTCTTAACTTCACAACTAAAACTCTGATTATGTTAAGAAGGAAAAGTAGATTTATCTGAAATGAGAAACAAATCATTCTAATTATAAGATATTATTCAGAGAATCATATCAAACGTACAGTTCAAAACGTGGGTCAGGTCAACAGGTATAGATTAATTAAAACTATTCTATTATTCATAATCTGATTTCGATTACTGTACCTTAAAACCTTAATATATTAGGAATACTGCCGAATCAGAATCGTATCTATAAAATATATGAAACTGTATGAGTCCGTAACTGTGAATTAACGAATAATTCTAACTTAAGACAATTCCAACATTTCCAAAAATAAATGATTTTTGTGGAAATCTCACATTGAGACATTTAGTGATGGGAACTCAAAGGCCACAATACTAAATAAAGGAGCTACTTGATACACTATAGGATTAATTGCTTGGCCGGAGCGGGGTTTTACGGAAAATTTTTCACAATAAGCAGATTTTTCTCGTTTGGGAAACACGCTTTCGTCTTGCAATCCGCAGTATTCGCAGTAATGTAATTTCGACGCCAGAGAAACACAGTAGTTTCAACTTTTTCTGGCATCAGAGTAACTATAAAAGCCATGATGAGTGGAATGGTGTGTTTTAGATTTGTACTGGAATACCAAAAAGTCATACATGAACTAATCACTCGGGCAACCAAGGGGACGACGAGGCTGATTCGCCCACCAGACTAGAACCAACAAATTCACCAATGGTTCATAACTCATTCTTGGTGTGATCAGAGTAGTCTGTTTCCAAGACAAACTTTGCGAAGATATATGGAAGCCTTTTGCTCATCTTACCAATCAATTAGTTCGCTTAAACAGGCCTCAAGTAGGACTGGTGCCTGGTTCTTTAACTGAACATGGTGTATAGAAGTGGACGAAACTGCAGACCACGGCCAACATTAACACGTATGAGATTCAAACATATGGGAGCCTTACAGTTGGTCCGATGTTAAAAAGTTCATACTCATGTTAATGAGTAGCTTTCAGGATATGAGGACGATGGACCTAACACAAAACATGTGTACACAACCATTCCTGACCTCAATTAACTGTTAGCTATAAGATATTTCCATTTTTCTACTGTCTGTAGTAAATTGCTTCTCATATTTGTGACTTTTATAGAGAAAATCACTTATTATGCTTTACAAACTAAACAAAAAACAATTTATTGAATTTAGAAGAGACTGAAAGAAAGAGGGATAATCCATTAAAAATTGTACACCTGTACTATTTTGTCATTTAAATTTGCATCATACGAAAATCATGAATTCCATACGTTAAAGTGATTGAACCTCAATAAAATGGTTCCAATTTCTAAAAAACAATTTCATGGAGAACACTTTATTGTTTCAATGACTAAAACCACATTTTTTTCACTATGGACTAGTAAAATTGAAAGAAAACAAACTATTCCAAAATTTTTATTCAATTTTCTGTGCTGCTACTTTACGTTCTTAGTCCGTTACCGTTATTGATCATTGGATCCAATGTTGGCTTTGAATTTATCTTCTAAATACAGCAACACACCTATATCTCAAATGCTTCCAAACTCTCTGCGCCATATAATAGCACAGGAAATTCAACATCGTACCATCCTGATAGGCAGATCAAGGTTAAGATCACGGCTGCGAGGGATTTTTTGAGTTTCATAAACCTTTCACTCGCTTTTGCTATTCTTGCTTGTAGCTCCACGCTAGAATCCTATATTAAGATTCTCAGGTACGTCATTTCTTCTACTTGGTCTATTTGTACGTTGTAAACCGTGATTTCTTCTTTTGGTATATTTTATTATTTATTTATAACAATAGTCTTCTTTGTATTAACCATTAGTCCGTAGTTATGTCAAGCTAAAACAAGACGGTCTATGAGTATTGACAAATTGGTTTTTAACAAGTCACCTTCAGCGTTTTCTAGAACTTCATTGAATACAGTACAAATTAAAAAGCAATGTAGATAGAATGTACTATTTTCTTACTCCTCTTCTTATTTCCACTTAACCTTGGTAATCTACGCGAACGCTAGCGGTTTGACGCTAGAAGATATTAGCAATAATGCGCATATCTCTATTGTCGATAGGTGTCTTTTTGAGAATTCTTAGCATCTTATCATATACCACAAATATCTCTTCCTCTTTGAACTAACATTTGAGTTGTAAACAAAGCTTCACGCGTACGTAATCCACTTCGGACACCAAATTGAGTATTTTTGATTCATTATTCAAGGTTTTTATATACTTTGTTGTAGATTATTCTTAATAAGACATGTCTTATAAAGCTTATATTTCGAAAATCACTGAATTTTGTAGCCCGATACTTTTCCGGAATTCGATCAAAAATTGATTTCAACGTTCTAAGAGGTTTATATTATCTCTTCTCGTGTTTGATCACAGAGAACTCCTGATTAGAATCATTGAAAATGAAAATAGCATTTACTGGAAATCTATAAATTTGAAAAGTTTCAAATTTTTGATTATTTAGTGGAGTTGAGCTCAATAGACCTATGTTTGATCAAGATGTGCCTTATATGACTAATCAGATTGTCGATTCCCGTAATACATCAATCGTATTTCAACAAAAATCGCTAAGCTGAATAATTACGTCTCATAATTACTTCAATCAAACAACTTTACTTCTTAAACTCCTTATTCATTTCACTAAATATAACTTCATTTAATGGCGAATATTTCAATTTCGCCGGCTTCAGGATATTAAAGTAGATTTCATCAAATGAGTTCAGAATAGATAATAATTGAACTTAGTATATTTGAGAAACTTTCTTTATTTATCTATAAATTAATGTTTACACATGATATCGACCGTAATCGGTTGGTGTTAGATATCGAATTATTACAGACCTCTATGTTTGACGTCAATTTCCAAAACTTTACTACTTATAAATGATGTGGGTGAGTAAAATTCATCGTTCCTTAAGTGAATTAATAGTATCACTGTTCCAAGTTAACTGTTTATCAAATTTTTATGATGAATGATGTTTATTTCAATATACGTTCATCAAAGAAATCATTTAGTTAGTGTGACTAGCGAATCAAATTGTTGCATGGCACATCAATAACTACAATTATATGAATTTTTATACTAGCTTATTGTCAAAATTAACTTGTGAAAGTCAACTGGTTTGCAAGTAAACAAGTTGCAGTTTGTTTGCAGGTAAACTAAAGACGGCGGCCGACTCAGGTCGTTAAAAAGTTTCGCGGCCATGGCATACACACTATTTTTCGTGCAATCGTTAAAATTATTAAACTAGATAATTTCAAATAAATATATTATTGCTCTAAAATCATCAGCAGTTCAATTTATTTAACAATGTCACCGTGTGATATAAAAATTATATGTTTCAATATATACAAAATATTTTTACAGTTCTTGACAAAACGCAAAATGTCTGGTACTAGGTTTTTTACAACCTGCTATTCTGGATCGTTCTTGGAACGGTTATTGGAAGAGTTTATAGATATTTTCTGCGTAATCTCCGGCCATGCACGGCTCTTGTGACAGTAATTGCTATCAACCAAGTATTGAAAAGACCGTCCCGGAAACGATCCACAAACGATATCAAAGTCGTCGGTTGGAACAAAAATCAGAATCGTTCGTAACCTTACCTTACCTTACCTCACCTTACCAAGGATGGTTTTTTGATGGGTTGAAACGGTAGTACAAAAAGGGTTACGGCGAGTTTAAAGATTGGTGTGACCAGAATGTTAAGACGATGTCTGAAAACCTTTTATTGGCTTATTCGATGCAGAAATCAAATGTTGTTAAAAGTTCAACTTTCAACAGCATTTATTCCATGCTAAAGTGTATGCTGACAATAGGAGACAATATCGACATCAAGCATTTTTCAAAATTAGTACCATTTCCGAAAAGGGAAACAGTGGGTTATCGAGCAAAAAAGATAAAGCTTTTACGCGTGAGCAAATTGATACATTCCTGGAAGAAGCTATGATGAAAAATATTTGTTGTCGCTGAAGATAAGTGCTAAGAGATGCCAATATCAATTTTTTTATTTATAGTACTGAGTTAGTAAAAATGGTCATTGAAAATATTCAAGAAGAGAATGTTGTATTAATAGTAAACGTTCCTGATACCAAGACGAATAAGAAGCGTGTTTTCACTGTTATTAATATTGATTCCGTAAAAATTTATCGTAAATACGTGACCAAAATATATTGTTAATAATCGTCTTATATTCTTGGGATACGTAGACGTAAAGTGCGCCGCACAAGTTGCTGGAGTGCATACCATTGGGGAAATGCCTAGTATGATTGCCAAGTTTACCAATCCTGAAACATACACGGGTCACTGTTTTCGGAGTTCTGCCACGCTGTTTGCCAACACTGGGGCTGATATGTCAATTCTTAAACGTCACGGTGAATGGAAGTCCATGACAGTAGCGGAAGGATATATAGAATACTCTATCGAAAATAAGAAGCAAATTTCCAACTCAATTTCTGGCAATATAGTATCTGGTTTGAATATAGGAAATAACCATTAACCATTATTCAGAAACACTAGATGTAGTTGCTTCAACTTCTGAAGTAAATATATGTAACAATACAAACTGTACAATTAATGTTAACATTCATCCTAAATAAGTACTTATTTGTTGGTATTCAATAAAGAATAATCCTTGTCTTTGTAGTATCTTAGAAATGAAAAAAATTTGGAAGAGATAATCAAATTTGGAAATGACGTTTGGTTTCGTGGCGGTTGATATGGGTAACGGCCGCAAAATTAAATTTAGCGGATTGTGCTGAGAACGCGAAATATTGACTTCGCGTGAAATAGCACGACAAAGCACTTTAATGCTAGCGATTTGTACGCGTGCGTAACTGTCAGATATGTCACAAATAAAGTCGATTTTATTAAAATCATCGTTTCGATAATTCCCTATTAGCTCCTTTCGTTACTACTTTCGAAAAATACAAGGGAAATGAATTAAAATAAAATCTGCTTTTATTTGTTGCACAAAATACTTAACGCCGGCTAGGGGTTGTATTATATGTTTTATTACAAGTAGCACGCCTATGTATACGTGATATCAGACGTATTCAAGTGAGATCAAATAAGCCACTTTGATGAACAATTATAAAGATCTTTCCATTGCCGTAAGGATTCAAGAACAAAAACATATTTTTTTCCTAAATTTCAGCAGTACTTTGTCATGAGATTATTAATTACTAGAGCTTAAGAGCTGACTATAAAAAATCCAACCAATAGAATTATGATGAAGTATTGTTTAAATAACCACTGAAACTATTGTAAAATTGGAAAGTTCCGGTGCAAAATGCTGTCGCAACCGCTTGAAACTGATTTTAAAATTAAGCTTTAGATAAGTAAAAAATAATTATGAAGAAGAACTTTGTTAAGTTTGATCCTAACCCCATAGCACGCCACTTCTATTAACTTTTTTTTTGAGCTTTAAACTATAATCAAATTGAAAGTTAAAAATTTCTTATCATAAAAAACATTAGTGCTATTCTCTCTTAATGCATACCACGAGGGTAATTTATGACCCAACAAAGAGGCAAGACATTTTTTCTTTATTAACATTTTTATTTTTCAGCATAGTCTTGTCTAGTTTAAGTCTATAGATTTATTTCAGAATTGCTCAACCTTTTTAATCCTTCCAAATGATGAGTACCGTATTTCTCCATTTCTCCATGCCATTAACGCATGCCATAACGTCCTCGTATGACGGAGATCTCTTCTACAAGTGAAATTTTAGGAGAAGGAAACAGGAGAATGTCGTTGTGGGCTAGATCTGGTTTATATGGTGGATATTCAACCGATTCAAAGTGCATTTCGTGAACTTTATCCAAGACAACCACCAAAATGTGTTAAAGTGTACTGTCCTGATGGAAAAGCACTGTCTTTTTCCTCAAATGTCCTCAGTGTTTCGCGATTTATTCCATTGTCTTATCAAACAATGCTGTGTAATACGAAAATAATGTTTTTTGGAGCTCCAAAATGACGACCTTTCATACAAATATATTTTAATTTCGAAAGAAAAGGAAAAAGTCACAAAATCTCAAATCAGAATTATTGGTCATTGGCTATCTATTAAGATAATGTACACGTAAGTTATATTGTGCTTCTGTTCAGTTCTATGATTTTCTACACAATTTTGGCACTCTGATACTCCATTATCGACACACATAACAGATAGTGTTTTACCACTCGCTTTGTCAAAAATAAATTGTACGTTACACGGGATTGAAACTTGGACTGATGAAGTAGAAGAGATAAGCAAACCAGGCTAGTGTGGACAATATTATTATCACACACCTCGTATATCTTTAACTTTCAAGTATTCATAGAAAGATAAAAGTGATTATCAACTTTTAGTTTGTAATTTATTTACTTCTTTATTATTACTGATAAAAAATGATGTCTCATATAATATTTAGGGATGCTCTAATTTAAAATTTTTAATCAATGTCAACGTGTTCGGAATTGTGGATGAAAAATACATTTATAATACTCACTATAATAACCGCTGACCTGGGTCCTTCCAATATCCAATAGTAGCTCAAAAAGTAATAATATTCCCATGTCCTGAAACCAGAATAAATCAAAGTTATCTAATAAAATTTTGAGGAAATCTATCGAGTTGAAAATGTTTGAAACAAAGTTTAAGTTTGTAGTGGACTTAAGCGATTGATCGTTTCGCGTAATAAACTCAGGATATTGAAAAATATATATCGAAATATTTGATTGAGATTATGAAGTTCATATGAAACGTGTTAGATTGTATCCATCAGTTTAATCCATTCATCCAATCTATTTCAATAACTGATCGTTCAGTAAAAATTCCACATTTCTTTTTATTATTTGATTATTTGCAGTCGGTATAGATAAATGCCCAACCAATTCACAAATTCATCAACTATTCTTAGACAGAAGCTAAAAATATGAGAAAGATAACCCGATTTTCGATTACGTTGTATGAGTTCTCTATACTCCACATGGAAGAAATAATAAGACACCAATTTTTAGCATAACTATAATATAGATCTCATAGTATGTAATCTATATTCGATCTCTCTACTACAACAGTTACCTACTTTCTTCTGATGTTATTAGTGTTAATAGTACCTCCACCAATTTCTTTCCTATCTATATCATCCTTATATCTGAATTGGAAATGCATATATAAAAAAACCGATCAACGAAGATTCACTTACAATACGAGGTATGGCTATTAATTAACAATACAAGCACTGCTACAGAAAAAGTACGCATGCGTTAAATGTTGGTGATTATTAGCTGTTTATACAGAAGCCTCTTCTCTCGAATGTGATGTCTAGCGTAATTGTAGACAAACTAGTGTAGTCGTCGCCTTGGTTACAAAACTTTTCGGTACATTTCTCTATTTTCGTGAATAACCATCAATTATGTGGTGCTAAATTTAGTAAGTAAAACGTATGTGGTCAGACAGGAAGACCGGGCCGAAACTCTCGAATTGAAAATGACTTGTGGTACGACTTGTTATCGTGATGCAGATGTGTATTTTCGGGCTTCCTTTTTCGTACATAGTTACAGAACAATTCATAGTTCACAAATGTTTCCTTTGGATCGCTTGATGACTTCAAAATAAATGAAAACAAAGACTATAACTTTTTAGGATGAAGTGAGTTAGAGTTCTATTTGTCTCACGGTCTTACCATAGACTTTCATCTCCAGAAAAATTTTTTCCAATAAACTTCATAATTACGAACTTTTACTTCTAGGTAAAAAAGTAGAATTTTTGATCGTTTGTTATCAAATGTCTCAATCACATATTTGAACTAACATGTTCGTCTATTTATTTTCATCTAGTTTTGAACAACATTAGTCTTTAGCATGCTCATTTCTAATTTTAATTGATCATACTACTGTACAAAGTTAGACATAGATATATTCTAGCACTTTGAGATATTTCTAATGCGTTTTTCAGCCTTACACAAAACTTAGGTGATGAGATGCACAAGATCCACGTTTCGCGACACACAAAACAATCACGATGCTTTATTTTGGTTATAGTAGCAGACTATCAGGAAAAATTACAATAGCTGTAGTATTATTTCCTAAATTTTATAGAAGATCATTCACCCTATTTTTTTATGACACCTCGTATACAAGCAAATTCACGGTATCATATATAAACGATTAGTGTACAGTACGATGCTTTAAATATTTTAACAAATTGAGTAGCTAATTATCTGTTGAAAAGTTTGAAACATATAAGATTGGAAGAGAAAACGATAAAATTTTATTTTATTTCATTTACAAACAAATCTATATTTAATATACATATACTCTTAAACAATATACAATGTTTCAAATATTTCGTCCTTGATATTCACCATATACATTTTGGTAGTTTTAACATATTAAATCCTAAATAACTATAGGGAATTATTCTCCTGGGAAAAATCTCAAAAGCAAATAATACCTAATTCATTTTCGGTATTCCATCATTCAAAGGATAATATATTAACTCAAAGTAAAAGTAATATTGATTTTCATAACAAGTCTTATAATTCACAGTGATATATTTTTTCTTTTTGCCAATCAACTCTAGCAAATGATATTTGAAATAAAATTTATTTTTTCAATAAAGTAGCTTGAATTACTGTAGTGGTTACATATATAAATCATTTTTTTATATAATAATTCCAAATCCAATCCAAATCCAATATATCCATAATTCAGAGAAGCCAAATAAAAATGTTAAAAACAGTAACAGATACTATATATCAAACCAGACGATACACGTAAATCTAGAAATCCTTCCATCACGGACGTCATTAAAGAAAAAAACAACAATGTCGAGAGTCGTATAAATGTAGTATGTATTCCACTATATCAGAATCTGATAATAATAGAGGACTAGCAAAAAGAAATGGCAACGATATCTGATGGAAGGTTAAAGAGGACTTTTCACTGGAGAAAACGTCACTGAAAGCTGAAAGCTCTTACGCCAACACATTATCCCATAATCCAATATTTATAAAAATTAATAGTCACTTGTTGATAATAGGCGTCAATTATTTTATTTTGTCGTTATCTACTTACGTGTCCTCCATGAGCATAGTTATCAGCCACACAGCTGTCATTACCCCAGGTAGTATCCATCCAACATAACAGTATATTTTTATATAATTATACTCTTGAAACACCGTTACCGTAATCATATTATGTAGATATAGACCTTCGATAAACATCCAGAGAAACATTGCGGTTTTCGAATATTCCAATAGTGCTATGTTCATTTGAAATAGATATCCCTGCAAAAATATTTCATATATAGTAATAATTACTATCAAATTTGCTGCAAACCATTTCAATATCGGTGTCGTATGGTTAGAGGAGCAGGCAGTTCGAAATTGATAATATACTTGGGCCAAATTTTTTCGACATGGAGATTATAGATTTAGAAAAGTATGATAATTTCCGCAATCTCAGGAAACATTGTATATTCCTCAAATAAAAAATACTGAATTGTCCACCAATAATTTAGTTATAATTGAAGCATGACTGCAGCTCAAACTTACCCTTGTTGAGGGAAAAAGGCTAGGTTAGGTTCATTTTCTATCAAATATCTATCAACTAAATATGTTGTGAATACTGCAAACGTGGTAAAATAGATAAACCCGCTTCTATCGAAACTACGAGGGCTACTACTTAAGTTTTAAGCTATGGCAATACTGATGTGAATATGCCAAATTTGATATTGCCATCATAGAGTATGATTTTAATGGTGAACGTATTCAGAACGAGTTGTTACACGAGTGCTATTTAAATTGTTCACAGATACTTGAAACATTTATCTTGGTCAAAAAATGGAATTAAATAGCGAACATTCTATGATATTCGAAGTGGACTAAACCAACAGCAGTGTGCTGATTAACTCGATTGGCCTTTTGGTGATGAGCACCATCTCGAGCCACCATGTTTAGCTGATTATCCGAATTAAATCATGCCCGTAATTCGCTACAGATTGAATTTCGTGAAAGTCATCCTGTGCGTAAACTGATATTGCAAGATCGCCATGTGGCACACCGTGACATTGAGGCATACGTGGGCATTAGTTCTTCTCGCCCACATTCAATATTGCATGAACATTAAACTATCAAAAAAGTTTGTTTGAGTTGGATACTGCATAATTTGGTAATCACCCAAAAAAACCTCGTGTCGATTGGAGCAAATTCACCTTCAAAATATCATGACAGGCGGTGAATCATGGATCTATGCATATGAACTCGAAACTAAGCAACAATTGACTATATGGATTTCATATCAATTGACAATTCTATGAGGTCTTTCCGCGGATCCATATTAACCTCGTTCAATAGCTCCTTACAACATTGTTTCTTGCTACTCTTTATAGCTTCAACAAGTTTGTGGGTAACCACAAAGGGTTGGGTCTCTCCCAACCCTTTGTGGTTACCCCTCTTCCTAGCAGCACGTGTTACTGCACTCCTTGCTTCTTAAAACTCCCTTTGGATAGCAGCAATTTTCTCGTCCTATCAGTATGCAGGCGAGTGCCTATTGTGTGCATACCTTTTCTGCGTTGTGTTTTTGTTTATTTGTGACCCATATGGGGTCAGAACTTTTTATTTCTAGGAGGACACATTAAATTATTAAAAACTGAAGAAAATTGATGAAACTCCAAAAATCTCTTGGTGTTCCGGTAAGGATCAAAGTAAACAGACGAGCACTTCCTGTTCATCGACAAAGGCTACGTTAATTACATTCAACCTTCTTAGAATTAGTCTTCTTAGATAAGTAAATCAGTTTTCAAAGTCTTTGCTATCTATAAGCATCAAGTCAAAGTGCGAGCGAGATCAATTCACGGCTCAGCTTAGATAATCGCTTATCTGTTTATAACATCCTTAAATATGTAAACGTCGGAAAGTACCGTTACCTCAAGATAATAGAGAAGTGAATGTCTGAAATAGTTCTAATAGTGAGAGGGTGTCCCAAACAATAGATTGAAGCCTGCAGGGACTAACTAAATAACACTAAGCATTTCAAAAGGGATCCTGTAGGAATTTTGAAAATTAAACTATAACACAAAATCTTAAGAAAATCATTTGAGGCAATAAAGAGGTATATAGAAAATTGGATAGATTAATATTGAAACTGATCAGTTTTCTTTTTTGTGAGATCCTCATCAAAACAGATATTACAAAGAGTTTTGTACAACGTTCTAACATCACAATTGACCATCTTTAGTTGATCATTATTTAACTGAAAATAAGTTTGATAATCACACAACCACCCATATAAAATTACCACAGGTACATATTTACGATACGTTGTTCCTTTAAAATGAAAAACTGAATTAATTTGTTGTTAGGGGGGATTCTTGTTTAAATAAAAATTAATAACTGTTCCGTTTATGGAATGTTCCATTAATTAAATTCCAATCTAGAAATACATCATACATAAACATTCGATCCCACAAGTGATTCCATACTTTACATTTTCAATTTTTAATTACATCTTAGTGAGCTTTTCGGTTTCGAGCAATAGCATGTGGAACAGACTCGTAGTTTTTAATTGGAGTTCACGAATTGAACAGCGTTAAAATTTTAAAAACTCTCGACATTTTGGTTCTAACTTTGAAGCCTTTATCAGGAGAAGGGGTTGGTGCAGGGTGGTTAATCGTTGATTGATAAGGAGCAATCCGAAGTCGTGGTCTGAATGTGCTACTCTACGCAAAGACTCACCCATTTTATTGTTGATTCCAAGGTTGCAATCTGACTACTTTCTTGTGAAATTCCACTATTTACTGAAGTGTCTTTCCATTCCAAAAGAATAAAACCAAATTCAGAAATTCAGATAGATGATTTGAGAATTTGAAAAGAATGGACGATCAAAGGATATCAAAGATATATATATATATATATATATATATATATATATATATATATATATATATATATATATATATATAATCAGAATGGGGAATTCGTGCAAGATACAATTACCGAAGTTGTCAATATAGAGGAAAGAAGCTACAAGCAGTCTCTCACTAACAAAAAACCATAGAATATTGAGAACCTCACGTTCAACATCCATAGGCTGGGAAGACACAAGAATTAACTAAAAGAAATAAGCAATTAACTTGCAGTGCCATTTATTTGGAAGCTTTCATATATTACCAGTTTCCACATTGCTTACAATTCATCGTCCTATTTATATACACAAACGAATACTAATTTGCATCGAATCATTTATTATGAATACGATACACTATCCATTTGAATAGAGGCGTCGATTCGAAGTAACTAATTCCAATCCAATAATAGATGAAATTTTTCACACGTACTTGTTATCCGAAATAGTGAATTGAGACCGTGTTGAATTAATAGAAAATTCAAATTTTGCGACATTAAAACAATATTTGTTTAGTAAATTATTTAAGTAGAAAATGTACGGAAATTACAAAATTTTTGTAATTCAAGAGGATTTTAAACGGAATACTTACTTTATTTAAAAACTTCTCACTTGGATCCAATTCCTGATTTATATATTGTACTAATCTAAATATCACTTGAAGTAACGTTGATATGAATAGATTTTTGTGTATCTTCGTCCTGTTATTCTTAAGAACCCTGAAAATTTAAATAAAAAATTTTATGATTTAAGCTAAGATTGCAAATACTCTATCACTATCACTCTATCATACAGGAACCAAACATAATTTCCACACCCTGTAGGTGGTACTAAACAAGTGCCTCCTAATGGCTATTAAATAATCATGCTACCCAAAATTTCCAAGAACCTTGTGGTTACATGACATAGCCGACATACCCAATGTCAAAGACTTCATAACAAAAATTGTCTGCGGTGGTGATACCCACGACAGTGGGTTTAGGCTTCTGCCTGATTCACAAATCACATAGATTGGCTCTCACAAACAAATATGAATTATAATCAACGTCAGACCTGTTGCCTTTTCAAAAACTACAACTCCGATCGATTTTTGAAATCCTGTTTTTCAGCTGCTTTTCAGGAATAACTTAGCCGAAAGATTCTAGGAGTGACAACCATATACTGGAGGTAGAGTTATTGTACACGCATTAAAGTTGTCTAGATATCTTGTCTATGCACATCCCAAAACAGGTTTCTGTCACTATTCTAGTATTTGTGCTGTAGCGGTTTGGAACGAACCTTGTTTTTTCTTGTGCCAAAAAACAGGAGCACCGTATCTATCTCAAATTTCTCGTTAAATTGAAAAAAAAACTCCTACTGAGTACTATAAATTGTTGCAAGAAGCCTATGGGGACAATTCTCTATCTCGTGCGCATGTTTTTGAGTGGTGTAAGCGCTTTAGTGAGGGCCGAGAGATCACTGAAGATGACCAGTGCCCAGGTCACCATATGACTGTTTCAACTCCGGAAACAGTGACCACAATCAACCAAATCGTCGAATGAGCATCCAGATGATTACCGAGGCTGTAAACTTCGATAAAGAAACTTTAATTTTACACCAGGAATTACACATGACAAAAGTCTGTGCGAAGTTGGTACCACAAAAAGTGACTTCTGACCAAAAGCTCTTGCGTCAACGGGTCTGCTTAGAAGACTGCTTCTATTAATGGAAAATATGTATGAAAAGGTTTGAGGCGAGAGGAGTGGAGTGTATTGAAGGGGAGCCTTCGAATGTAGAATAATTTTTATTATAAAACCCTATTTCGTAGCCAGTCTCGTTGTTTAATAGCCAGACTTAGGACATCATCCTAGAATCGCCATAGCATCGGCCAAATCTAATATATAAAATTCTTGTGTCACGGGTGTTTGTAGTTAAACTCTTCCGAAATGGCTTGACCGATTCTCATGAAATTTTGTGTGCATATTCGGTAGGTCTGAGAATCGGACATCTATTTTTCATCCCCTTAATGTTAAGGGTAGTCCACTCCAATTTTTTTATTTTTTAAATAAAAAACATACAACTCTAATTTTTCAACCTTCTACAAACAACCCCTATTTGTTAATTATAAATTTTAACTTTTTGGCAAGATTTTTATTTTTATTTTGTCCGACTTGGATGATAAACACGTGTTGTGAGCCCCGCTAACAACGGCCATTATCGTACCTTTACTTATTCTACTTAACATTTTTTGCAAATAGCTTTTAATCAAAACAGAAACGTGTACTTATCTAATGTTGTAGTTATTTCGATAATTTTTGTTTACTTTGAACCTAATGCAATACTGCGAGTTTTTATGAATTACAAGTTTTTCTTCTACATGAAATAATTCTGAGAGAAACGAATTCATTAATTTCAGAAATTAATCAACAGGGGCTAGATCAATACAGCAAGGTATTAGTGTACAACTACGTAGACATTTTTGCCAGTTTTTAAAGTGCTTAATTCATAATTCTATCGTAATGTATTTTATAATTTGAAAGGAGGAAAATTTTGTTAAAAATTTACTTAAAATAAAACGTTTTTCATGCAACGTCAAATTCTAACAATTTAATTTATTTCACAGCAAAAAATTGTGATGTCACTTCAACAATTAGTGTTGAGTGACTTGTAGTGTATTTTAATGGACCAAAAAGAACGAAAAGAAGAAAAATAGTTGTAGAGTTTTAAAATGCAGCAAAACCAACACGAGCTGCGTATATGGTTTAAAGAATGAGAAGAGGAGATTAGTAAGGAAAGTAGTAGAAATAGCTTATCGTATTTCTATTCTGTAACCAATATTTCTGCATCTGATTCCTTAACTGATAAAATTGAAACAAATAGTAACACTGAATATCAAAAGAAAAAGGTGATTGGAATAAGTGCGTACACTATCAAGATAAGTTTCATAAAATTTGCTCCAAATATGCATGGAACAGCAGTGACACCAAAAGTTTTTAAATAACTGTAAGAATACACACTGTTGCATTTTTTGATCCCATATCAATAAAAGATTAATTTTGATTTCTTCATCTCCTTTATAAAACGAAACCGTTCTTTGTTATTAATAGCCCACAACGAATAGCCTCGTGCTGGAATATGCCCCATTTGGGAAAACGTTGAAGAAATTAAAACCTGCAAGGTCCGTAAGGCTTGTGGGATCAAATACGATTTCATTATTCAGTTCATGTTCATACGAGGATTAAAGAATGTAAAATTTCCAAATACTGATCTAAATTCACGGTAAAACTTATCCCTCTTTCGTTTCCAAAAATAATGAACCTGCTAATAATTCTTCTTGAAGATAATGCGCCATACACTGTTTGCAAGAATCGAGTGGAGAGCTTTTGATGGAGTTTTTTGTTTGTTTGGACGATTGACGTTCCTCAATTTTCTAACATAAATGTGCTTTCAATCTGTCCTACAGTTTGGTCCTAAGTTTGGCTTTAGCAATGTAATTGAAGGAGGAAGAGGAGGAGGGGAAGATTGCTTAAAATTCCCTTAACTGCAAACAGAACTAATTACTTGATACTGGAAGATTTAAGTAACCACCAGACCATTGTGCAGCCGAGATGACAGTATAAAAAGGCTTATAGTGATGGGAAGACTACAAAAAAGAAGATGTAAACGCCAATCGCCTAAGTGATGATTTGATTGAATCAAACAAATCACATACCAACCCCTTCACCTATCGTTAAACCAGGCTGAATATCGAGAAATAAAGAAGGGAAGAGAGACATTCCAAAGAGGTCACGACACTTATGACTGAGGAATGGAGCAGAGAGAAAGAGAAAAAATTGGATAAATATTGCAAATGTTTATGATCTCAGTATTGAGTGGATATTTTTACCTTAATTTGCGAGAAATATTTGTTATTAAATTAGAACTATTAATTAGAATTATTAGAACTGAACAAGCCCTAATAACCTTAAAATGTCTTGAATACGGCTTTGTAGTACTCAGTGAGCTGAAAAATGATAATCAATCATCGGCATGAGTAGAAACACAACTTTCATACATTATTATCAAAATATGTATAATGAATTGAAATTATCGAGTGAATGATGAAAATGTTATTTTACTTATGAATTTTACAAAGCTGTTCCTCATTGACTCTGTAAATTGACAATACACTAAATAGGAAACATACTTAGCGTATATTATGAAATTCATGAATTGAATCAATCATTCTAAACAGTCGTTATTAAGATTGATGGACCTAATGATTATAAGTACTCCGGAACTATATCGACCTGTATATTGTCATATTAAAGGATAATATTATTTCAAATATATGATTCCGGCTTCCGGCCCCTGAGCCATATCAATAAGGCCTGCGATAACAATGTGTAGGATTTTTATTTATTAAAGACTGTATGTTGAAAATTGCCGATGTTTCATTTCCATCTCACAAGTCAATAATTCAAAATATTTTGCTCTAATGAAACACTGTTGCTTCAAGAATAAATAATCTCAAAATTTGGTTCTTCAGCTGAAGGAGAAAATTAAGGAATTTACGAACTTTTCACTGGCTACGAGAGCACTGATACTGTTGATACAGCTCAACTTGCTGTTTTTATACGAGGCATTAAAAGTAACTTTGAAATAACTGAAGAACTATTGAAGCGCGTTCAATTGACAGGTACTACAACAGCAAATGATATTTATTCTGCAATTCAGCATTTGATAGCAGATTATGAACTCGACTGGAATATACTTAGCAGCACAACTACGGATGGCAATCCTGCCATGGCTGGCAAACATTTGGGCGTTGTAACTAAATTAAAACAGAAAACATCAGGGAATTTTGTGTGATTTCACTGTATAATTCATCAGGAATCGTTGGCATCCAAACAATTAAAAATGGACCATGTCATCCAACCTACAATTAAAATTGTATTTTATAAGGAGCAGAGGACTAAATCACTGACAGTTCAGGCAATTTTTACAAGATTTCGACGAAAAGTTTTCTGATGTCCCTTATTTCACCGAAGTTCGAGGAGTAGTTTTTTGCATTACGTTACCCTATTAAAGCTTTCATGTTAGAAAAAGGTAAACCAAATGATTATGACATTTATGACTGGTGGATTGATTGTGCTTTTTTGGTAGATATGAATAAACACTTGACTGATGTGAATTTAAATTTACAAGGTAAAAATTTGAATTCTGCAAAATTTGATTGCGGAATTCAACAATCGTTTGGAAGACTTTCACAAAATGAATAAAATGGAATTCCCAATTTGCATCCATTCAATTTTGAAACTTCAGAGGCACCAATTCATTTGCAAATGGAGTTGATAGATCTTCAATAGGACACACACCGTTATTTAAACGTCTACGTAACAAAGTAGATTATGTATGCCCTCGAAATAATTTTTATCGATGGTCTAGCGCACAAATATTGTGCGAAATCGATAATTTTCAGTATTGAGAAAACAAACTTTGAACCAAAATAAAAAATTTACGCTACATTTAAAGTACTTTACTTACTAAATTACTTTAAATAACTTCATCTGAGTATGCAACATAAATGAATTCACTATAAACTTTCATTCAAAAACAGAATGATATTTAATAAATTGCAATCAAATTTGACAAAACAACTATTTCAGTCAGTTGAACAACTCCCTAGTCACGATTTCGCCCTGTCCTTCGCTTATTTTCTAAAATATCTGTTTCTGAGCTCAAATCAAATTTATATTGAAATAGGTTAGGTTGACATTTCCGCAAGGGGAGATATTTGATTTTCACTTTTCTCTTTGAAAACCGTATTTATAAAACCATACTCTCAGTAAATTGGTACAATTCAGAAAAGTCCGAGAATTTTAAAAAGTGTCGGCAACATTTTGAGTGTCATCAGGTCTCAATTACTCGTAGAGTTAGTAAAATAAGAAAGAAATCTCTTCGATTGTTCAAGACCTGGGGATTCACTCCATTTACTCTGATTTTCTTATACGAGGTCTGGCTATTAAATAACGAGACTGCGCGTCAAAAGGACGGAAGAGTAATGCGTTGGGTATCTAGATATCTTGTCTATGCACGTCCCAAAACACGTTTCCGTCACTATTATAGTATTTGGCAGAAATGGTTTGAAAAAAACGTTTTTTTTCTCGTGCCGAAAAACAGGAGTAACGTATCAATCTCAAATTTCTCGTTAAATTTTAATTTGAAAAAACTTCGACTGTGTACTATAAATTGTTGCAAGAGCTTGCAAGGAGTTGCGCAATTACGAATGGTTTATATTTTTGCTTGGAAAATGGTTCTGAGCTCATTATAATAGCAAGCTCACTTCTCGGTCCAAATATGCCTATCAGTACTTTTTTAATTTCGAACCATCGATGTGGAATATCAATAAACCTCGTGGAAACGCAATTTCTACTCATTGTTCATTGCTGTCGATTTGTTATCGTCACTTTATGGCATAATTTCAAAGGATGGCACCTAACATTTTTTCAGAATGCTTATATGGCCAGCTACATTTCATGTTCTGTTCTTTGTGTACTTTTAAAGAGTATCTTAGTTATATGAAATACTTCGAGGAGGTAGCTCCTAGATGACTTGTGATGCCCTGTGACATGATCGTATTATCGCAAGGCAAACCGCTTTTGCAGCTCATTTACCGTTTCGCCAATTTTTGTTTTTGCTGTATGAAAGCTGCATAGTTTATAATTTTGAGTTTTAGTACTGAAAAGTGTGTGAGGTCTAAGATTTCCACTTCAATTGCAGAAGGTTGGCCGCTCACGTACATTCATCACTACTGCTGCTTTGCAAGTATATAAACAATCATATTTTTTGTTGATGTTGGTGCTTGTCCAGCTTTTATGGTAAGAGTTACTGTCAAATCCTTTGATATATTACAGATAATTTTACAGTAGTTCTAAAATCTGAATATATTTAAACGTATATTTCATTTTCAACTGTTGTTTCCAGCATTGAAATTATTAAAATTTTTATTGTTATTTTCAAAATGAATGTTTAGATGCAATCTTTCATATACACTTATTATGGTTTAAGAAGCATTTTCAGTATATTGATAGTTCTAATTAATTGGAAAAAATGAATAACTTACTCTGTAGTTCGGTTTTAGGTTATGAATGAATACTTATATAATATATAAAATACGAGTATAAGTGAATTATAAAACATGCTGTCTCACCTGTATGAAAAAAATATGTATAATGATATAAGAAGAGATACCAGAGAAAATGACAATCCGACCATTTCTATACATCTTGTTATCCTGCCAATCTGGAATATCAAATAATTATTATTTTCAAACATTTAACGCAAAGATTAGAAAAATCCCAAACTAATATGTATGTTAAGAAAAAATATATCCAGTTTCGAGATTTTTGACATTTACCAATTCCGTATCCCCACGACGCGACGTCCGAAATGATGTTTGTGTACACAACTTTGGAGAAACTAATTTTGTCTCAATATTTGATGGATGCGGAGAAATAAATTCTTACGGAATGTCCACTGACAAAATAATTAAATTCCAATTTCCTCATTTTTACTTCCTGTTCTAGTAGTATTTTTCAAATAGTTTGAATTGAGCGCCTAAATTTTGTTTAAATTAGACATCATAATAGAAGAGTAAGAAACCGGATGAATAATATATGAAAAATTCCAAGCAACCAGCGAAATACGTAAATAGAGAAGACATAGTCGAATTTTACACAGTTAATGAACTAAAAATAGGAAATATACATTTAAAACAGAGTAGCGACCAATATCTACATAGAACGAATTAAGAACAACGTCAAAAGATATAAGAAGGATCCCTTAGAATACGTAACACAGCTGAATAATAATGGAACTATAGGTTGTTTAGAAAGTTTTTATTTAAATTTGAGGTCGTTTTATTAAAAATAATGTATAGGAATATCGAAAAATGGAACAATAAAAATAGAAACTTGAGGTGACTTTAAGAAATAAGTACTTATAAAATTATAAAGACTAGAATTGGGAAAATGATAATAATTATGAAATAAAAACTACGATTTTTGAACAGCTATTGATTGGAAACAAGAAAGAAGGAGATGTTCCAATTCGTATAAATCAGGAGAAAGACAGAATAGAGCTCCAGAATATGATAAGACAAAATTCTGAAAGCACTTCCAGATAAAAATTTTATGCAACAGATCGAACTAGAGATTAGGAATTTTATACACGTGAGGAGACAACAAAGATTGAGAGTGTTATAGATCTACTACTTGATCGAGTAGTTCAGTTTCTCAACGAATCTAAAATCGAAACCGTTCACTTCTTTGTTGTTATGGAGATAAATTTATTTAGTTAGTTGATGGAATAATTTTATAGATTAATTTCATATAGTTTTAATATGAGATTATTGCACATGGTAATATTTATGGCGATGGGCTCTTCTCACTCTTGTTATAAAACTGTAGTTTTCAGACTCCCTAAAAGATAACATGGAAAAGAAATTTCGATAATAATCTAGACTTACCAAACTCCAAACCGTGGAATTTATTTAGAATTTGACCATTTTCTGACAGTAAAATCACTGACTTTGTCGTTTTTTAACAATTGTGGTTAAATTACTTCCTATTTCCAGTGCATGTTTTTAATTCATTCAATGTTTAGATCGACATTTGTCTATAAATAGGTAATATTATTGTTGACGTTTATGTTTGAGGAATAGTTTTTTTTATTTTGAATTTAGTTCTAAGCTTAAGCCATTTGTCATACAAAGTATAGTCGAAAATGAAGTCATCAATTATATATATTTTTTTGCCGATGAACGATCATATAACTGCTAACTTAATTGTTTAATAGATTTCAAACTGTAAAAAAGAGAAACTCAACCTCAACCTGCAATCCGTTCATCTCAAGCCACTATGCATGTTATTGGCAACATAGGCTGAGAATATACATTCCCCACCTAGGGGTCGTTCAGAGTGACTTATTGATAGATAATTTGGACCGCGATAGTCTAGGAAATAATTTAGATTGAGTAATAAAGGAGACGAGGAGGACAGGGGATATTGCGGTTTAAGATTGCATGCTCGAATTTTCATAAACTTTTAAAAATCGGCAGTTTCTTTAATGACTCTAAGTTCATTAGATTGACGGGATGTAAAACATCGATTTGAATTTAATTAGTTATCTATACATTTCGTACCTTTGCTATCAATATTTCTCACATTCAGATCAGGCTATACTACTTCGAAGTAATCGAAAATTTCTACATTTATTTGACTGAGGATTTCTGAATGTAATAGTATATTCCTTGTTGGTTTATTAAAACAATAATCGTTCCATAAGTGTTTCCATTTTAATTTTAGCTTTATTTTAGTTTGATGAATTTTTCTTCTTGGATCATTCGTTTTCCCAAGCCAGTCCGCTTTGGCTTGGCCTTGGGTTATTTCTTTGAGCGTTGTTAAACGCTAATGAGATTCTCAAATGTCTAAGTAAATATTTTTCTAAATTCAGGCCAAAGTTGTGGCAACAAATTTTTCATATTACGTTTGAAAATAGGATGCAGAATTATAGGATTTGATATTATAGTACAAAAAATTATTGTTAACAATATTTAAACTTTATATGATATTCATATTGATTTTTTATTTGATAGAAAGTGACTGCTCATCACACCAGTGTTTTCCAAATGCAGCACATTTTAGTATGGCCTTGAGTACTTTTTGCGATACGGTTTTTAGTTCCTGAATCGTAGCTAAGCGCTATTCTTGAATAGTATTCCTAATTTCCGGTTGTATGCTAAGCTTGGTGGATATGGTAATTTAGGCATAAGTATATGCTTTCCCCTAAACAATGAAATTTTCTCTGAATAAATATCTGTTAAATAGTTTCTTTTATTGTCTGACGATGATGTTTTTTGAAAAACGCAACTATAGAGTCATACGCGCAAAGTAAATAATCAGAATAAGATTCATATAATAGTGATCTTTTTTTGTGGGTAAATGTCAAAGCACTCGAACAAATCACGAATTTATAATTTTTACTACTTAATATTCATATTATTAAGCTCACTTGGTTACACGTTGATTCTCCAAAGTCCTCACACATTTTAAGCAGATCCTGTAGTTGTGGTAGAATACAATTTTCATAATGTGTGTAAGATAAATTAGAAGAACTTTTTGTTTCCCACGTTCCTGTAGGACTGCAATACCTGTAAGCAGTAGCTGAAACAAAATATGAACAATGAGTATCAAAATTAGAAATTCCATTTCTAAATTTTATATTCTCTTTATATAATGATATCAGTATTTTTATTTATATATTGAAAGTCGAATATCAGATAATTCTCGGTGAGCAAAGTGGACTGGTGGAGGTCGAAAAGAAAGGAGCCGACAAAGAGGCGACTGCTTGTGTCCCTCCAAATCCTTTGTACTGCTTGGAGTCACTCATCTTTGTCAGTTTTATGCATGGTTTGATGGTGAGAGCAACGTTTTCTTAATTTTTGTTTCCAATACCCTAATTTATACAGACTACAGTGAAATGTGTATGGGTTACCAATGAGGAATTGTTCAGTATTCTATATGAAACTCCGATCAGAATAGGCCACGGATATAGAATACGTATGCTCAGAAAGTTTTTACACACGAAATTATAATGTATTTGAATTTATACAAACAGGGTCAAATGAAACACCTAATAAAAGTATTATTGTGAAATCAATGATCAGTTTTGAGTTAAACTCAAGATGTCAAGTTGATATTTTATATACGCAGTCAAACAGAGATGGCGAATATAAGTTCATAATGGTGTATCAAAATCATTCAACCAAGTTTGTCCAGCTACGACGTTTGAAAATTGAGAAGGCGGAAAAGTAACGTTTCATGCTTTTTCAATATTTTTAACATTTAGTGCTTCAACAATATTAAAATCAGATAATGGTGGAGAGTTCAGTAATGAAGTTATATTTGAAATTAGCACTATGTGAAAAGATGTTTAGTCCATGAAAAACCTTGTCACATTCAAACACATGGCTCAATTGAAAGGACCAACCACTATATACAGAATATGCTAAATAGATAGATGAACGATAACAAAAATAAATGGTTAGAAGATTTACCCTTTGTTAAATATGCCACTACATATCGAAGGAATACGCCAAAGTTCCTTTGAAGTCATGTTTAGCATAAAAGTTAAAAGAGGAATAACATTGTTTTTTTTAGCATAGCGAACAAATCTCAAATATCGAAACCGAAGAACTTGAAGAAATTGTCAATACTTTTGAAACTGAATAGCTTGAAGAAATCGAAAACCTTATTCCAAAGAAAAATATAGAAGAGGACTTTCAATCTACTTCGTTTTCACATCAAGTTTTGACTGAAAAACACGAGTTGATTTTTATAAAAATAGCGGCTGCGAAAGAGAATCTTCTACTGTAAAATGTTACTAACCGCACAAAAGCAATTTTGTCCTGCTCAATTGGTGATACTGTACGATGTCGACCGTGGTCGTACATATAACCGGAATGTCTTAGCGACTTCTATAAGCTTGTAAATGAATATGGTACCCGTATTTTGTAAAGAAAAGTTACTTTCCATAGATAAGACTATTTTGGACAAGGCTGTCATTGTGTAAGGAAGTTTTTCACATAAAAATGCAGCTGTAACAGCAAGAGCAGCTGTTGCAATGAATAACATTTGAATTACATGGTTTAGTAAGTTTCTTATTACTTATCATTTTAATCTCTCAATTTGAACGTACTGTATAATTGAGTAAGCTTTGGACTTTTATTCTTTTCTTTTCTCATTTTAAGAGTAGTGTGAGTGTTAGGTTTTTAATCATTCCTCTTATAAAGAGAGGAGGAACATTTATTGCGACCCATCTAAGTACAAATTATTTCTATACTTTAACTAATACCACTTCCTGAGGAGGAGTTTCCAAACAGGGAACTAAGGATACAATGTAAAAGACAGATAGCTATTGAAAAATTAGTTCAATGCCTTATTACGTAGACCTTATGATAAGTTCATGTTTCTAGAAGTAATAATAATACAATCTTTGAAAAATTAGTAGAGAATTTAAACAGAAAAATGCTATACTGTACAGTTTTTCTATGATGAATGCACCAACAATTCACCCTCTATTACTGCTCTCTTTTTGTGTTTTTTCGTTTTGCCCTGTTGTGACTAGTAGTTGTTTGATTGAAGCAAATATTTCGTACACATTTTTTTTTCAAAATAAGAATTATTTATTGTTTTCTTTTATAGTTCTTCTATTAATCTTAACTATTTCTGCTCTCATCCTCGTGAACATGTCTGTGGTATATAAATCTCAATACAATGTATTGTATAAAGAATAGATGATAAAATCCTGTCATACTTTCACTCAACGACTTATTACCTCCGCCAGTGTTAAACACTAGCTGTATGGATGTTTCTTCTAAATGTTTGCGACCACATCTCATTTTATTTTTATTGTCACCGCTTGTACTAATTTGGAGTTCCATCTTTATTGGATAGGCCTGAGAAATATTTGTATTCATTAACTATTATAATCACGATGTTAATATGAGTGTTTACTTTGTAAACAGATCTCGCTTTCGCGTAATACAAACTCTTTAGATCCCTGCAGTGCTGGCATAGAGTCGAATGTCTCAATTCATTGACAATATAGCTCACTACCACCCCTTTGAGTTGTGAAAACTTTATTAGGGCTAAAATTATCCATAACAAAAATTTAGACATTTGCAGTAAATTGCTTTGCCTAAGATTATGTTTATGTGACATTTTATCATAAATCCAACATTTAAAAAGTTATGAGCAAACATTTTTTGCGTAATAACTTTTTTCCATTGATATTACCAAAAAATTATGGCAAAATAATTTTGTAAAGTATTTTTTCACGAAGATTTTCCTGTATCATTTTTTCAAATTTCATTCATTTAAAACGTTGCTACAGCGCTCCAAATTTGACCGGGTTCGTCAATGCTCATGGCAACCTGGTCAAAACAACATTTATACCTAACTTTTATGTTTTTTTTTATTGTAAACTTATTTTCGAATTTGTTTTCCATCTCTATAACTTCACTTATTTATCACTGAGTCTTTTCCTGTATGAAGTAGAGCCTATGGGCACTTTTTTATGTGGTATCCTAATCAGGGCTATTCCACAGATAACTGATGCTGATAAGGTAATCTTCAACATAAATATTAAATTATTCAATGGCGAATATGAAGGTTTGAGCAATGACAGGAGTTAAAGTTTGAGTTATCGTTGGCAACTTTTCTTTAAATTCATTTTTTTTTTCATTATTTCTGTTATTTTCATAATGTTCCTACCGATTTCTCCAGAGCAATTGAGACACACTGCGGAGTATTTGAGGACTGCTTTCCTGCAACCGCAGATGATTTCACAATTTCCTTTACGTCTGAAGAAAATCAATTTCATAAGATCGGGAGATGCTGGAGGCTTCGAAGTTTAGATTGGCATCCAAATGTTCCAGTGCTTTTTCCAGCCTTATTCATCAGGATTATAGTATTTTCAAAGATTGGACACGGTGATAAGTGAATGGATTTTTTAATACTGTTTTGGAAAATCGTTTGAATCTCATAGTGTCTAGAGAAATGAAAAACGTTCGCCAACAAGAATGTAAGAAGGTGGATTTACTTCCTCATTCAGGAATAGCACTGTATCACCAGCTAACTCAAGATGTTTTTCCAGATTTTCCCATATTATATTCTACCTGCTTAACATTCTTGAAAATGTACACTCCTCTTAGAAATTATTGTTAGAAACAATATTTTCTAAGTTCTGTAGTAAGGGAAAGAGCCAGTAATAAATAAGTGAAATTGTAGGGATTGAAAAAAAATTTTCGATAATAGGTTTACAATAAAAAAAAATGTATGTTTTCATGAGTATTGACGAATCCGGTCAACTTTGAAGCGCTGTAACAGGGTTATGAATGAATAGAATTGAAAATAAAATGAAGAGGAAATTGTCTATAAAATTGTTTTGACATATTTTTTTGGTAAAATCAATAGAAAAAAGAAAAAATGTTGCGAAATCTTTTCACTCTTTTGTTCATAGTTCTTTGCTGAATATTGAATTTAGACGGAGATATATCATGAATATATTACAGGTAGAATTATTCATTTGAAATATTCATAATTCAAGTTTTCTTAACTTATGAAGCGCTTTTTCCTAAAGTCTTAGCAATTGAAGAACCGGGATTCGTACATAATAAATAGTCTACTTTAAATTCTGTTAATGCATTAAGTTCAACGTTGAATCCATTGTAAATACTAGTTCAAAAATCCGAAAATGAAGAAAAAATCGGCAATGAACATTAAATTAAATCATGAAAGGAGAATACCTCAAATTTACAACAGTGATGTGAATATTCATGCGTTTTATTTTAATTGCATTGAAAACTAACCTCTACCTCTCTCTCTCAAATGTCAAATAAAATAATAATAAAATCCAAGTGACTTGTACCACATGGCTTCATTTCTTCCTAACGTTCCCAGATGGATGACCTGTTAAATATTCAAATAAATTCATCCATCACATTTAGTTTTATTCATTACTTTTTAATCTGTAATTCATTTCTCTCTATTATGGTTGAGGAATATAAAAAAATATGGTCTATTAGTTGAATTGATAAGCAATTTGTAGATACTTCTGTTTAACAGGTAAGCAGATGTGCCTTTGGATCATTCGTTACAGCAAAAGTAGTATCAATTATTGTTCGAGAGCGCTATAAATATAAGCGTTTTGAGTTATATACTCAGTTCAATATTATTATTATAATGTCGTTGAAAGCTGACAGCAATAATAAAGTAGGAAAATGGATTATCAATTTTGCCGTGACGAGCTATTTATTATGAATTCAAACAGTTGGGAAACATGAGCGATATCGTGTTTGATTGATTACTCTACCACCACTATAATTAATTAACAATTATTTTTATCTTGATTATGAATCAAACGTTTCGATTTAAAGTAATTAATTCTGGATTCGATTGGTTTGGTAGTAATTTATCGAATAGAATTTAAATTGTCGATTTTTCTGGAAAATTAATTATAAATATTCATGTTATGGCTTTTATGTATCATTAGGGGGATATCTTAGCGTTTCATGCCTAAACTGAGAGTATACGCTTGAAGCATTCCTTAATTGCTTTTCAATTTGGGATTTATTTTTGAATGAGTCAAAAAAAACGATTCCCTTGTTTTCACACCCAGTATACTTAACAGCAAGTAAGAAGCTTCCTGGAATTATCTATTTGATAAGTGGAAGATACAATTTGAGTTATGTTAAATTCATGAAAAAAATAACAATAGACTTACCACTTTTGATAATTCCTTCTGACCGAGGACACTTCTGAGTAACATTAGTTCCGGGTTTTGTCCGAGGCCAGCATAAATAGTTATCACAAGAGCTTGGACACCAACCTGTAATAGAATTAAAATAATTCACTTCAATAGAATAATTAAACTTTAAATTAAATGCAATATTTTATAAAGAATCATGATATTGGAAAAATTATTCACAGATGGTTATGTGATTAAGTTTTATATCAACCCGACTTTTCTTTATAGCTCATCGGAGGTTGAAAAAAAAAACAACCCTCGTATGTCGAGGAGTAATACACTGAATAAAAAATGCCCGAAATATAGTAAATATTAGTGATAATATTGAGGGATGAGAGCCCCCAGCTATCTCCTGACTGTTTTGCAAGCAGATTTGTCTTGTTTCTTTGAGGTCGGATTAAAGTTATTCCTCCAGCGCTTTAATCTGTGCTTTAAACGAATCGCATGTACTGTACATCTTCTTATGTGGCTATCCAAATGAAAAATTGAAATTGTTAAAAATTACGCATTTCAGATTGTGAAATACATGAGAGAGATTCGTTTGGTTGTTTTTTAGGAAGAATAGGGACATGGGATGAGATGTAATTTAAGAATGTGCCCTGATACAGGAAAGATTTTCCTCTATAAGGCTGAGATTGCAGTAATTTTAGGAAGGAAACTACTCTTACTTGCTCAATGTTTGTAGACCCGACTACTAACGCGTAAGGGATAAAAATTAAATTATTTACAGTAAAGCAACAGGGCTTAATGAACCAAAGCTTTGACGGTATAGTATTAGTCTAAGATCCTACCGCTTGATCTTGCAGGTATCTCTTTTTGATGAAATTAATTTTAAAGGAATCTTGACGATGTATGGAATGGAGGATAAGGAGAGGTTGCCTTAGCCGCAATTACCTGTATTTACTTTTAATGTTATTAATATACTAATATGACTTGCAGCTATATGTTTTTTCAGTCAATCTTACAGCATTTGAAAGAAAATTATGTTACAAATCAAAATCAAAATGGTTGCTAGCTCTCAGTCGGCCGCAGCATTAGGGTTGCCAGGTGTAAACAGGTATATTATTGTTAAGTAACTGCATTCACCGGTTTCTTTTTAAATTTAATGCAAAATTAAAGTTTTACATACATTGAACATGAAAATCCATGGCTGCCCGTTGGACAATGGCCGCAAACAGAGGTTGCCATGATTTTTGTGAACGACTCTCGCTCCAGGTAAGTGGAAGCGCAAGAGAGAAGATGAACGGATTGTTACCTGTTATACAATATGTGTTATAAAACAGTATAAAGTTGTGAAAATTAAATTTCAATATTTTTTTACTTGTTATTTATTGAACATAAATTTTTGGGCATAATGACAATTTTCATCGCTTGGGTAAATACCCATTTTTCATTGAAAAAGTTTTCTACAGAATCTTTAGAGAGAATTGGAGTTTTTCTATTTGTTTTTTTCTATGTTCATGGATACTTAGATTTTGGTTTTTATTTCATTAAGAATTACATTTTCTTTTATTATTTATTTTAGCAATATTTTTTTGATTGAAAAAGTAGAAATCCATTGCGTTTACAAGTTATTTGTCGGACATTAGGCTTATTCTAAATGCAAATCTTATAATTAAATAGATCTTTTAGTTTTCTTCTTCATCGTCTTTGTCACTATCAACATCATCGGAATCATAATCTATTTCTACACTTTCTTCTATATTTTGTTGCTAAAGCTAATTCTTGCGATGCTAACAAGATGTCTTTGACAGTCATTGTTGTTGGATCGCTAATGAACCACGTTGGTTTTAAATTTCCTTCAATCAGTGACCAACCGTAGTCTTCTGGATTGAAAATGACACAACTTGGCTTGAAAAGCACAAATATAAACACTAAACAATCTTAAATAAATTGAAAACGAAGTGTTCACCTTTCGTCAACGAGACAAATTGGCGTGCTCACCTTTTGTGAACTACGTAATAAAGTTAAGTTCTAATCAGGTGCTCAGTAAATAATCAGGAGACAATCAAGAAATATCATTCCTATTGTGTTTGGAGACCTTACTAGGACTTAATACATCAGACGTGGTGGTTTTAAGGTCTCCAAACACTGTAGAAATGATATTTCTTCACAATCTCCAGATGATTTACTGACCAATTAATAAGCACCTAGTTTCGAATATAAAAAATCATCCCCTGGACGTTTTTCATAACTCATAGCGGCTCTATGGCTTTTATAACGCATAAAGTTGAATGTATTGTAATGTTTTCTTTTTTCCGGTAAAGCGCTTTAATAGCACTCAAATATTCAGCAATTTGAAAATTCATTTTATATTTTGCCTTTTTTATAATAATATCAAGTACCCTGAATGTTTCTCCCGTTAGCATATGATTTTTTTCAACTAAATTTCCCATAAGCACCTAATTAGCACCTAATGTTCCTGCTTAGTTCATACCTGATTGAGTATTTATCTTAATTTTAGAGATACCTGACTTTTAGATTTATTATCTCACGGAAATCAACTCGTTTATTAATTATTTGGGCACTTTCACGTTATTGACTCTTCAGCACCTAATAAGCACCTTATTTTATTACCTCAACAATCAATGTATTGTAATTATTTTCATTGCGTTGTTAGCATAACGTTTTCCTAACACCGCAACTTTGAGTATTCCGTTACTGTAAAAATTACAGAGCACCTAATTTTTGAACTTGGCACCTAATTAGCATCTAAAATTTTCTAAATGCAATTTCTGGACTTTGCGTAGCTGGCAAGACGGAGCTGTACTTTATTTTCACTGATAATTACCTTTTAATGCTTCAATGTTATCAGAGTGATGAGGTTATTTAAATAAGAATTTTTTTATCATTATATCCTAACAAATCTCCTTAAATATAAGTTATTGATAATTCCACCTGTGAATTTGTTAAAGAGTCCATCCTCTTCACTGCCACTATTCAATAAATAATATATAAACAAAACACAACAGAATAATTCCTAATTTCTAAACAAATATTCCAGCTGAGTTATGGATATATAAGATAATAGACTGTTTGGAAAGTTTACTTCAGCAACTAATTACCAAAAATATTCAATTTTCTTGAAATATTGTTTCAGTTGCTTCCCTTCTAACCTTGATTTGTTTGTTTTTTGAAGCATTATTAAGAAACAAAACACAAAGAAATAACGATAGAAAGTAAAAGCAAACAGACCTTAATAGGTTATATCCAGAAAGATTTTTTTCGGGTTTTATAGACAACATAAAACAAAATAAAGACAAGTTTTTGCCAAGCAAACAATAAACAAAATTCAAGACAAAGTTGATCGCCAACATCCAAATAAATATTGAAGAGATTTCATGAGATTCAAATATACTGAAAAAACTTCGATAAGAAAATACTTGTTAATTAACATGAATAATTTATTCCTCAACAAGATAAAATCCGTTCATTTTATTTTATTTTAAAAACAAATACGTTCGTATTTAAGAAATACATTTTCACTTTCCTAATTTCAAATCCAAAATTCTAAGATTTATTATATACTTATACTTATATATTTAATTATTTTCCGAGCTGGAAAAGTAAGTCATTAATTGATTAAAGGTCTAAAATTTTCATTAATTTTGTATGAGTGATATTCGAATCACCGCTATGTCAGAACAGTCCAGTCCTGAATATATTTATTTTATGTTCCGATGTACTACAATGGTTTTCACCTAGATATTGTTGGCGTCACTTTATTAGATTGAGTAATAATTTGATTCGAATTCTAATTGTTAAGATGAAAAGTTGTGAAAAAAAAAATGCGCTAGCGTTTTGTCCGTCGCGTCGTCTGTCTGTAGCAGCGATATCTCCAGGAAGCGTGTAGCGAGCTCGGGTTTTTTGTATTCAATTCCTGTATAGCTGTAGATGTGTCGAAATGAAAGAAATTTTGATTATTCCCATAGCTTTGCAAGCAAAATAAGGTGCTTATAACATTGATTGATATTGAATTAAATAAATAAAATTAATGATATTTGCCTTGTTTTATTTTTCATATAAACTTCCTTTCATAAATAAAATCGACTTGATAGAGCTAGAGGAACGTAAAACTACAACTTGTTGAATGCAATGGGACGAGATGACGGCAGGGAGCGGATGGAATAAAAGGGCATCTTGCCTATACTCATGGGTAGTTCATGAGATAATGGGCATCCAATAAGCTGTATGTTCAGATAGCTGCAGTGCCAAAAATCGGAACATGCACATGGTGTTGATCTATAATTTGATTCTAAAAGAATTTGTAATCTCACCGAAATCGGACAACACAGTATCATATTGATTTGTTGAATTTTATAACTAACTGAAAGAAGAGGGACCCATTCATCGTACAAAGATTGAATGTAAATGACTTGATTTCTTATTTTCTTATTATTTTGCTCAGTTCTGCTTCTCGAAATCAATTACGTATTTCTCTCTTTTTTCCACCCCTTAGCATCCTCGTGAGTATTTTCCTTTCCCATATTTGTAACTTCTCTTTCACTGCTCTGTTAAGAATACACATTTCTCCTCCGTGGCTAACTGTTGGTCTTATCATTGTTTTGTACAGATGTAGCTTCGCGATAGTTTCTTGGAACTTATTCTTCACTTCACTTTTTCTAGATTTCCTCCCTTGTAACCGCCGTCCTTGATAAACTACCCCAAGATATACACAATTTTGAACTTGTTCTAAAATCATTATTTTTTCTACACTGAGTTGTATTAAAAAACTTCTCACTGCTCCTTTCCTTTGTGGTGTTCATTATCATGAACTTTTATTTATCCTCGTTGACTCGTAGACAGGAAAATATTTATCTTGGAGTTCTATAGTCTCACTGAACGATGAGCAATTTTCGTGATATGAAATAAACATTACTAACTAAAATAATTGCTGAAAACGGCCTTATTACTCAATATTTTTAGACCTGTATCGCTAAAAATAGTTCTCATTGTTAAGTTGTACGCACCGCGAAAGTAAGTCAATTAAAAATCTTTAAGTTACTTAGAGTATATTGAAAAATCTGAAAAGCTTATATTATAATCCGAACAGTTTAGATAATTTATTTCCGTTGAAATTTCCTATTGAGGTAGATATTTCAAAAAAAACTACATAATTGTTGATAAACAAAATTTTCTCAAACTCTCTTCGTTGTTCTAAACTAAAAGAATGTTTAAATATTTGTTGCAAAATTTTTTCCCTTCGTGAAGTCTTTCTTATATCCATAAAAAATATTTGTTAACAATAATCTTTTTAAGTTAACAGAGAAAGAAAAAACAATAATGTTTTGAAAAAATAATCTCTTTAACAATATATTATCTTTATGTGAATAAACAATATTTATTGCAGCTGCCTTTTCATGGGTGATAAATTCCTGTTGAAGCCGACTGAAATGTATACATTATCTCAACTTTTGCTGTAAGCTTAATTCTAAATTTTTTGGAGTTTTACATAAAATTATCATATCCATAACGGCAATGAATTGATTTTATAATTTTTATTTATTCCATGAAAATTGATTTGTTATAAAAATTTCAGTTCAACAATTCATTTCATATTGCAGCAATATCAATTTATTTAATCCTTCATAATTTGATAGATAATGAAAACGGTATATGATATTGCGTGAATTGTCAGAATAGCACTAGTAAAGTAGATTGTTACACACTTTTTCAAATATTTTGTGAACCAGTTAATGCTCTCCAGATTTTTTTACAGTGAGAATGTTTCGTTCTATATTGAATTGATAAATAGATCAAACTTTATTGAACAATGTAGCTAATTATTGTACAAATCAATAGTAGCAAATAAATATCTCATTAGGTTTGCAATACTGAAACATATTGGATATTAAACAAACTCGATATTATTTTGTATATAAATCTGAATATGAAATTAATACTATGACTACAAAATACAAAGTGTGGAGAGAGTGTCAGTTTGAAAATAAACTAGAAAAAATTCCAACTTATCATAGGAAACAATACGAAATTGAGCAGAAAAAAACGAGGCCTGATGCCAAACCATAGAGTCAATATTAAAGATAGAGAAAGTGGAATGGAATTGCACTATTGAAATAGGTAGGAACAGCATCGGTTTACCGATGTATTTTCGCTATTAAAGTAGAAATTTGTTATTTTATCTCGGTCTCTCCATCTTTAATATTCACTAATTGATTCATATTATCAAATTATTGTATTCTCTACTGTACACAAACCTATCACAAAGTTGTTTAAGTCGATCTTCCGAGAATACTTCTATTATCTGGAAACGTCAAAATTGGAAGATCCATCAAAAAGCCACTAATCGCATTAGTAACAAATAATTATAATCTCCATGGAAACCGTTTTTTAATTTTTTATTGATATTTCAAATTTACAGTTATTGTAATGTTAATGTCAAATCACTGTTTATTCTTTATATACAAAATTAAGTCGTAAATTATGTCAAAAAACGTACTAACGCGTAAAATTGCAAGAACAGTGTTTATACTGCTCCAAAAAACCGGAGGTCTTAGTTTGAAAAAGCTGCATGAATGCATCAGACAGGTGTACCCGAAGACATCCCTCGATATTATTAAATTGAATAATGTTTTACATAAAGCTGCCGCTATAGGTGCCGTTCAAAAAAAGAATAATAGGTAATTTTTACATTCATAAGGAATTAATTACATTCAATTTATCCTAACGCAATGTGAAAGTAAGATACTTATTTTATCCAATGAAATGAAAGAATCTAATAATGAATAACTACAAGTATTTGAATAGAGACACTTTTTATATACGATAGGAAACGATTTATTGGCAAGTATAAATATAGCATTTGTGTAATCCCAATAAGCATAGTGAAATAATTAAGGTCAAAAATTGAAAAACATGTAGTCTCCAGATGCATAAAAACAATTTTGTGATAAAAATTACTTTGAAAGTTCATAAAAATTACTTTGAAAGTTCATAAAACCGACTCTGGATTATATTTTTCATATTCTTATCAGTAAGCAATTTTAGAAACTTGTTATACAGTATAACGTCAAGTTTTGTTATATTGTGTGACAATATTGTGACAATGAGTTTACCCGGACCCCTGGTAATATAATTATGAGCATTAAAATGAGCATCTATGAATACTCAGAAGTGTTTCAAATATATAGACGCAAGGCAATAACAGGATCCCATATTCCGTGAAGAGTTCGAGGTAATGTACTCGACTTCTTGCATTGTTAATAATATGCAAAGCAGTCTACTGAAGAGTAAAGATATGGTCTTTCCAATTGATACCTTGATATAACAGGATCTAATGTGATTGTGATGTAGAGTTTTCTTCACCATTTTTAATCGAAGAGAAAATCTTTGCTTCTCACTATTTTTTATACAACAAACTAAATCTGAATGATTTTGAACGTTAATATCTGACGATCTCTAATTTCAAAGCAAAAGTTTACACAGATATACACGTGCTCAAAAATTACAAATTACTAAGGAGAAACATTATAAAACTATAAACTTCAACACATTGTTCGTTTGGAAAAATATTTACTGTAATGCTGAGTGGTCCATTAAAACATTCACACATAATATGGGAAAAACACAACATTGTACAACGTGATTTTGTTTTGGAAGGTAAAGGATTATCCCCTAAATGAATTTTGTCTTGAATTTCTATTAAAGTTGTTTCACTACCTATGTATTTCTTACCACTTTTGTGTCATTAGTATTTGGATAAAACCCTATAGAGTAGTTATTTTCATGAATATCAATTATTCATCTCTTAAAATTTTCATGAATATAAGAGAAGTTTTCGAAGTATAAGGCTTCTTGAAATAATATAATAAGATATTTTTGCGATTGCGAAAATTGAGTTTATGCTTCATTATGTTAGTAGTTCTTAAAAGCTTGAAGTTGGATCAACTCTGAAATCGGGGTGTATGCTGAAAATTATTTTAAGCTGTTTAGGAGCATCGACTACTCTTTGCATAGATCCATGTATTTAGCAAAATATCACATCCTGTGAATAATTGAGAAAAAATGAGCTAAGCCGTTTATAAATCTAATTCTTTGAAACCAAAACAAATATTTGTTATATTGGAATTTTATTTTAGATATTGCCTAGGAAGTTTGATTAAAAAGCGACAAACACCTGGTACAGCCCGTAAGAGATTACCACTAAGACGAGCTTGTAGTAGATGTAAAAGATCACGTAGAAAAAGAAGTGGTAAAAGGGGCAGGAGTAGATCTAGAAGAAGAAGACCTCGACGTTAATGTGCAGTGGTTTTGTCAATATTGTTGTGGGACTGTATATTAAATAAATATTATCGACATAAATCCACCAGGAAAAAATTTCTTTAATCTTTAAGTAAAAATGCGAAAAAATAGTTAACGTGTAATTCGGGTCACTTTCGTAGTATTTCAATTTTCTTACATGTATTTCTATGAGGTGGATTTAGTCCAATGTTTAAAGAAAAGTGAATATCGAAATAGAAATAAGTTAAATTTATAAATACCACTTTTTGAATAAAAATTCTCACCTTTAACCTTAACCCTTCAGCATTGGTCTATTGGTTATCTGTTTACTGAAATTATAAAATTGAATCTTTTTATGACATTTGAAGATCATAAACAGATCAGACGTATTTCAAATTTATTTTATTAGGCTAGACTTTGACGTATTTGATATATTGAAGTTATTTATAGATTATTATGGAATTTCCTTGTATTGATTGAATTTTTTTCCAAATACTTTGTATTGAGAACTATCAAAGGATGTACCAAACCGTTTTAACACGTCTGAGGGTGGTCTAAAAAGTCTTGATTAGATTAGATAATCTAAAAGCAGTGAATATATTATTACATAGTCGTGGATAATAGTTATTGACGTAACTAGTTATAGCTATAGCTCTTTTCATAACGTGTTTACGTACATTGTTTCATCTAATTCCACGCTTTTATAATATTTAATAGAATCGTCAATTACAATGAAAATCTTGATGTGGAATCAAAAGGTGTTACTATGGAAGCAAACAAAGATTTATTAAAATAAGTCAAAACAAGTCAGAAGTAATTTCTTGAAAAGTCTTGAGTTAGAGAATCAATTATAGTATTTGAAGTAAGAGAAAAAATCATTAAGTAGATACGTGCTGGTCTAAAGGTACTACTTGCTTATTTTGAAAATTTAAAAACATTAAGAGCTTCGACATTGTGGACTACATATTCAATGTTGAGATCTGAACTCACTGAAGGAGAACTGAAGGAGAAGATTTATAGAAGAGGCCGAAGATGAGATAATTCTATTTGCAAGAGTACGACTCAATTTATGGTATGTTTTTAATGTACTATCAAATAATTCTGTTCCTTGGGTCGCAATGATTATAGGAGTTGTGGGAGCCTGCAGAAAGGCTGAACCAACGTTCCTACGATTAGAAGACATATTTGATAAAGGCACTTTCTTAAATTTACAATTCCAGGAAGCAAAACACACGTTATTCGCGGATTTGCGCTGAAAATATTGCTAGTGTCAATCTTGTTGACCTCCTCCAAAAATATAAAAATATTAGACCTGATTCTGTAGAGCACGACAGATTTTTTGTGAGATATTATAATGGAAAATGTGGTATATAACCAGTGGGTATAAATACTATTGGAAAATTAGGAGCCAAGACTGCTCAGTACCTGGATCTACCTAATGTTGAAGGATACATAGTACATTGTTTCAGACGCTCTTCAGCGTCTCTCCTGGCAAACTTAGAAGAGGAGATTCCGAAAATAAAGCAGCACGGAGGATGGAAATATGGTATGTTGAAAGTTCATTAGAAAATAACATGGAGATATCACAGCTTCAAATGAAAATGATATTAGATATGAAGCTCAAGAGAATATTCTCCCAGACAGAAAATGGACTTACTTTAAATAACTGTTCTTCTTAATATTGTTTTCAATTAAAAAAATACTTTTGAATGAAAATAGTGAGTTGATGGTCTGTTTACATAATAAAATATTTGTACAGTAATTGATAAATATTTTAGCCTATGCCGAAGATGTAGCTTTAAAAGCGGACAGTATGAGTGACCTGAAATACTGGCACAAGTATTCTTAGAAGAAGCACGAAAAGTAGGATTGGAGATAAATGAAAATAAGACTGAATATAAGAAAGTGGGAAGAGGGAAAAGAGCCCAATCATTAAAAAGTTAAGGGATACAGCTTTGAAATTACTGGAGAATTTAAGTACCTACCTAGGATTTACTATGAACAGCAACAATAAAATAGAAGAAGAAATACAGATGAGGTTAAATGCAGCTAGAAGATACTTTTGGTGCCTATCGAAAATAAGAATATATAAAGTCATAATACAGCCACTTTTATTGTATGGAGCTGTGATGTGGACACTAACAAAACACGACTAGAAGAAGTTGATAACATTTGAAAATAAAATATTAATTAGAACTCAGGGACCTGTACATACGACCAGATATTGTGGCTGTGATAAGAAGTAGAAGAATTAGATGGCTGGGCCATGTAAGAAGAAGGGATGAAGACAACAATAAGAAGAGTGTGGAGAGGTCAACCAGAAGGGAGGCGCCCACGGGGAAGACCAAGAGCAAGATGGAATGACCAAGTGGGTGAAGATGTAAGGAGACTTGGTGGAGTAGACATAGTTGAGGATAGAAAATTATGGAGGCAACTTGTTGGCGAGATCAAAAATCAATTTGGATAGAAGTAATAAATTATCTTGAAACTTAAACAGTTCGTAAAGTTCTTACATAACTGATATATGAAGGTTATAAAAAATGTGACGTTTTCTAATGTCAAGGAGTGTCACATTTGATAGCGGAATTAGATTAATATTATTACTATTCATATTTATCAGAACGCAAAACTAACTTTCTAACCCGTTTTGGTAAAAATTGGATATCTATCCATTGAGTCAGATTTTAGCGGATGTTTCTTGAAGCCGTGTGATGAATAAGTGACAACTTCGGGAGTAAAAAATAGTTCATCAGATGAAACTCTTAATTGGTTGCTGTAAACTAATCGGCAGTGAATGTAATCTTAAATTTCTTTGCTGCTGCTGATTCATCATCTTCTTACTACTTAGTTGCTTTAAACTAACGATGATGCATGCCAAGCTTCGTGTGGCGTTGTGCTGCATTTTTAAGATTTTTCTTTTATGAATAAATTGTCCTTTTGCATTCGAGTTTTTGGGACACACATATTAGAAATATTCCCTAATATCTGTGATTATTTATTTTCAAATTAAAATCAACTATGCTGACATTTCGTCCTCGAATATATTGTCGCATTTTAGCGAAATAATTACCAATGTTATATTTTTAAATACAGGCGACGAAAACATATTTCAATTTTTCATCAAGTGGTTATATGTTTCTTTTTGAAGTCTGCTCATTTGTTGTATGATTTTCATGTCAAGATAATTTCATATATTGACAAAATTTAGATTCGTTTGATAAACAATCAATCAGTTTGTGATCTAAGTAGAATAAACTATAATTCATAGAGAGGAAGTTTAAAAATATTTTTATAAACACGGTTATTGTTCACTATTCCCTACAATGACCTTACCTCTAAATTTAGAAAATTTGATTCAGTGAGAAGAAACATATTGTGCTGGTTTAATTTTCTCTAAATCTTACGTTTTCCATAATAGTTTGGCAACGTAGGAGACAAGAATTCAATTTAGAAATTTATTAGCATTTAATGAACATCAAAATTATAATGTATTCGGAGAATCCTTAACTAAATACACTCTGGTTCACATCAATGCATCGACATAAGAAGTGGTCAATATCTGCTTGTGGCACCAAGCTGTAAGCAACATCAATTTCATTAATTAATTTCGCCAAAATGTGTTGAGAGTGGTGCAAATTGGATAGTCCATTTTCGACGATATTACACACATGTGCGATGGGATTTCAATATGGAGAATAATTACATTCAAAAGTTCAGCTTTCGTTGTCTTAATGAATAAATAACTTTTTAATACACATAAGGCAGTGAGATGGTTTATAGGACTTTATCAATATAATACGCAGATGTAGTAGTGTCTCTAACACAAGTAATGATCGGCTATCATGTAGTAGCCTCCAAAATTATTACCCTAAGACTCTCGTATAAAGTCCTTCAAACTGCAATCCTAAGTCTTATCTATCTACGGGTATATGTTCGTCAGGCGTACCCAATGAAATCGATTCATTGTTGAATATGATTTTTTGTCTTTTTTCTACGGGAAATACCATTTTCGAAACCAGCTCAAATTCTGATGACAGTGGTTGCAATAAAAAGTAATAATCGTTAATGTATGGAAAGAAGTTAAAGGCTATATACATATAATGCGAAATTAAACTGTAGTAATAGGTCTACTTTTCACTAAATATTTGGTCAGTAATTTGATAGTAGTAAAACGGTCTCGCAGTTAGCGCTATCCTGATGCTTAATGGTATGGATGTATTCCTACAAGATAGGCCTCAATTTTACTATATATATATACATTCTATTGAGAATTATAGCAGCTCAAATTGAGCTCTTTTGACACTGGACTTGTATGAGTGGTCACATTTTATCCCTTATGCAGCATCGACTACTGTACTCCATTTTTATCTGTCCTGCATATGTTTTTTCCAGTCACGTACTCCCAGATTTTGCATATCTTGCACAATCTGATCTTCCCATCTATTTCTTGGTCTACCAGGCAACATTTTCTCGTTCGGTTTCCATTCTGTGATTTTCCTTGTACCCTGCCGTTTTTCCATTCTTTGAATGTGTCCATACCATTGTATTCTTTTTGCTGTAATTGTATTAACTATATCCTAATTTTCGAATATATTCTTAATTTCATAGTTTATGAGTCTTTTATACTCATTATTTCCAACTTTCACTGAAGCATGAATTTTCCTAATTATCCTCCTCTCATATATTCTTAGTTGTTCTTTGTCTATATTTGTAAGTATCATAGTTTCAGCGGCGTATGTAACTAATGTTTTATCACAATCTTATATACTTTTTTTATATACTATTTAGTTTTGTATAGTTTTGTACTCATCATATGCTCTCTATCTTGCAAGAATTTTTTGTCTTGTCTCATTTTTTATGTCATTTTTATTGCTTATCATTTTTCCTAAGTACTTAAAGATGTCAACTACTTCGAAGATGAGGCCATTTATCTTTATAGTTTCTTGTTCGTGATCTTCCTTCTCATCATCAGCATATGCTATTACTTGTATTGATTTATTAATGATACATCCATCGATATTACATTTCCTTATTATGTCTTCAACTGCAATGCTGAACAATACCGCTGAGAGCTCATCACTCTGCCTTACACTATCATACCTTGATTCAAATATGATAATGATCAAATAGAATTAAGAAGATATGATTCCTTCTTTGTGTAAGACTTCTAATATCACCCAATATATTAGATTCATATAAGTGGCTAAACAGTATTAATACGAAAATCCATTTTGTTTTCTTTTAGCAGTATCCAATTACATAAATTGGAAGTGAAAATTCAGTTATTGTAGTATTATACAAATAGATGGCTGCGTGAATATATTTATTTTCACATATAAATAGTGTTTGATCAAAATTATTAAATATAAATTTGTAAGTAATTGATACCACTGTAAATAAATTGGATAAATAAATCATTATAGTATTGAAAATAGTTTATGAGGGATTCAGGAATAATAGTGGACAGTATTATTTGTATTCGCTGTCAAAAACATTCCATATTACTACAATTTTTACTAAATAATAAGAGATAATCATGCAGGGTAGCAATTTGAGTTATACATTAAAAACTATTATCAAATCTAGTCTACGTTCGAAGAATATCAGACCATAAGTAAGATTTTTTGTTGCCATCACTACTTGAATCTCATCACATGTGGCTAGTAACTAACATATATCTTTGGTTTACAGAGCCTAAATCAGCAATGAGAAATTACTAAAAAAGCCGATGGTATTGCAAAATAATTCTAATTTCAATTTGAAGAAAGTGTAAATTTTCGAGGAACGTATCGTGGCTACCCCCACAGGTACATTCCATCCTTATTGCAACAGAACACGAAATCATATTTCTGCCAGAATATGATGTCATTTTAAGTTCAAATCATTAACGTTCACCATCGACATCATCATTTTGCGACACAGTACATTGTTATGTGAAACTTTGTTTTATTGTTTTTGCCTTTTTTACATTATATGTAAGCGATATACTTGCCAGCCGATTTATGTTTTCTGTTTCCGGACGGCATTTACCCGGTCCAATAAACCCGGTCCTATCATCAAGTTGTTTTTGCTTTATTTTAATAAAACGCGATACTCATTTGGAATGGTGCTTTATCAAACTCAATTGCTAAAGGCCGCGTAACATGATGTGATACCACAATGCAATGTAGGACGCAATATTTCTTGATCAAAAGCATGCGCAGTTGAAGTTCAGCTGATTGTTTCATGCATGATCTTGACATTATCGGTTTTGTACCATTTTTATTGCGTGCAAGCTGCAATCTAGTTACTTTAAATTTAACAAATTAGCTGACTTTCGTAAAATGTAGCTTCTTTGTTTTCATTGTTAAACAAAGCACAACATTTTAGATAAAATTTGAGGTTAGGAATTTGTTTACTTTTACTTATAGAATTTTAGTTAGTGACAGTATAATGCAATGACAAGAGACATGCAATTTCTTGCACATTTTATTGCATTATGTCAAGAGCATTTCCATGTTTTTTGTAGTTACTTCTTTTTTTAGACGTAACAAGTGCTTGTCATCATAATACACACAAGACTTTTAGCTTTTGTTTACTTCATGAAATTCCAACGACGAAATTAATGGCTAAAAATATAATTTTGTTTGAAAAAAAAGATAGTTATTTGAAACCAAAAATGATATGCGATGGACTCTATCCATCACACCGGGGACTTATAGATGGATGGCATATGTAATTGACTCACCATCTGTTGTGCTGTTAATAGTACTGTTGTAGTAATCCATTATAACTGAAACAATAAAAAATTTGATATATTAGAATCAAATATTTGTTAACATTGAAAATGTTTCAATTCAATAATACATAAATTACTATCGGATCTGTAACTTTGTTAAATACCTATGAGTAATATGATTTTTCACACCAAACAACAGATTAATGAGGTGATTATTTCCTTTTAAAATATTTCTACTTCCAATTATTCGCGAAAGTATCTAGCTTTAGTTTTATTTTGAGAATATCCTTCGCTGCATTTCAAGTGTAGAGTAATATTGGGAAAAGTTCCAGAAAGCGAACTAAATACAACTTCTAAGATTTTTTTTTATTTGTTTAAGATATCTAGGACTGCATACCGAAAATATTCTCTAGAAACTCGACTAGTTCGTTTTTCCTCACAATCGCTGACTATCCAGGTCACGATAAACCAGAGGAAATTTATGTAATGAGGTAGAGAAAAAGAATTACTTTCAAGTAAAATATAACTTGATGAATTTTTATATTTTATGTTGTCTTATTTCGTTGTGAATTGAGAAATGTCCGTGTATTCAAATTCTCAGAATAAAACGAGAAGTTTATACTGGTCGATTTATATAATCATACCAGTGCTAGAAATTATTGAATCTAGTCTTAACATTACGAGATTTTTTGTAGGAACAATAAGAGGATTCCACTTTTTTCATCATGATTTAAGGCTATATCCTCTTAATACATTTTTCCATCCAGAACTCCACAATTTCTTCAAGAAATGAATGTATAAAATAACCGTTTTGTTAAAGCTGGTTTGTGGATGAATTATATTATACCAATTGAAAAATATATTATAAAAGAAAATTTTCTTAAACAGTTAAACACTACCATTACATAAGAACAATAATAGACGAAAACAAGAAGCAAGACGCAGATATAACTAAAACAGTTTTGCAGAAACCAATAAACACAAACACAAACTTCGTAACTGCATAGCACCAAATTTTACAGTAGACACAAAAAGCTTAACGTTGAAAAAAATTTAATTGAGACGTGACCTTTATTCAATAAACGACAGAAATAGTGACCATATATAAAATTTCGAGAAAATAATTGAGAAAATATCACAACTAAATTAACATGAATTGCGCTTAGCTTTAAAAAAATGGAGATCTGGTGTTGAGAGGTTTTTTATTTAAAGCTTTAAATTTTATCGGATTTTTAAGCCTTCACGAGTTTTTCTGTTAGATGCGTTAAAAAATTATGAATCTAATGATATCCAAATCTTTGGGATTGACAGAACGACAAAAAAGTAAAATTCAGGCGACAGGAATAAAATACCTAAGAAGAGTAAAACGAGGAGTGACAAAAAATAATGAGATAAAAAACATAGATATAAAAAAAGTACCTGAATATATATCCTACATTAGATTATATAAAGGAAAGAGAACTAAAATGTACAAAGAGCGACTTAAAAAACTAAGTAGAGGAAACATGGGAAAGAACAGAGAAAGGTTAACCAAGCAAATCGTGGGATAGAGTTAAAACAAAAATAAAAATAAACACTTATTTAATTATGTTGCGGAAATATTATAAAAGCTGAGTAGATTAAACATGATTGAGTATTTCAGTGCGACATTTTTATTTATATACAGGTGGTTTCGCATGAGAATCGTGTTGCGAGCTAATCGTCGACCTTACGTCGTCAACATGGAAACATTCTTTTTTATGTGAAAAACTACATTCATATTATCCTGTATGTCTTCTATTTGAAGAAGTGACTTTCATTTGATATAACTATTACAGAAATAATTAATTATGAGTACATCCGGGCTCTTTTACTTAGCTACCTTAGAATAAAAATACGTGAAATAACTAACCGCTATGTGCCACAATTACTTCATGCTGAGAAAAAGTTCGGTTACATTAAAAATTGAAACAAACTGAGTCCAAGTGAGTTTTTTTGTCGATTTGTAACATTTGATGAGTTTAGGGTATTTTTCTTGGTTATTCATGGCCACACTGCTCTAAGATTTCGTAGGTGTATGCTTTTTGATTTTTTAGAAAAAAGAAAACTGCAACAATTGAGGGCCATACTAAGAAGTATCTGATATCCATGAACTGGAAAAAATGACAGTTAACAGGGTTAACAATGTTGGTACTACCGTAAACGTAATAATATTTGATATAGCATGTGTAATAGAAAACTTCCATAACTTGGTGGGATTTTCAAAATTTGTGGCGCTTATAAATATCGATACTTCCAGAAATAACCAGTCCGTTCACGTCGAATACCATTGACAGCATTCAATTAATCAAATGAGTTACTAAAAACAATGGAATTTCCGTTGAAGGTAATTAGGTTTATTGCCATCTGTTGATTCTAAATTATTACCAGTTTGTGGTTTGTTTATTATCCGCTGGTCTATTATACATCTCAGACCAATAATAAATAACTGTCACTCACAACTGACCTAATTATTCATTGTATCACAATTAAAGAAATTGTGACGTTTTTCCAGTCGCTGGAGTCAACATATGTAGGCTAAATAAAAGTACTACGATAGAAAGAAAAGATCTAATCTGGACATAAAACTATAGGGGGACAAACAAATGAATTATGCCAGAAATCCTAACATGACTAAAAATAAAAAATTGAACGAAAAAACAATATGATATAATTGTTGTCTTCGACAAAGCTTCCACCTTGAATTCGTAGCATGTTGACAGGTAATAGTTTCGTGCACAGGTTGTTGAAATCTAAAAATTTGAGACTAAAAAATAATAAAACTTATTGGAAAAGAGCGAAATTGTGCTTAATAGAAACATCAGAAACTATACCCGTTCAAGTGCAAGTGCTCAATGATTTGTGGATCCATTTGCATCTATTTGAAATACCAAAACTATTCACCTTCGACATTAATGAAAGCTTTGACTTTTTAATAGAATAGGATAACAATTGGATATAGTATGACAAAAAGAGAAACCAGTGATATTTCATTTTGATTTAAAAAACAGTGATAACAAAAGTAGTTATATAAATGAGTAATTTCAACTGCTTTATATTGTTTTTAGAATTGTTACGTATTTTAGATTGATAAATAATTCAGGAATACTCTCATAACCACATGTTATTGAGGAAAACATACCAGTCACGTGTATATACCAGCCGTCATCAGGGCCCTCAAGACATGAATTCAATTGAATGGAAATTTATTGGAAATTGGTCACGTTGCATATCATTTGCAGTCGTTTTTCCAATTTTCACTGACATTTAAATCATTAACACACCACTGCTAGGCTTTTGTCGAGACCTAAATATAGATTATATACTTTTTTTTAATTTAAATTGACTACCTTTCAGCTCTGTGACAAAGAGATATAAATGAAAATTATTTATACAAAAGCTGTACAAAGCCAACAAGTTTTTCATTGAATATTCCATTATGTACAATATATTAAATGCAATTTCATTCTCTCAAATGACACATCCTATATATTTCGATATTTTTTTGGTAGGAGTATTTTTTCTGATCCCAAATAGATATGCGAACGACAGTCAGTTTGGAAGCTAAGGATCTCAACAATTTTCATTATTGTTTATTCCAAAATCTTTGTATATATCATTTTTCCAGAATAACTTGATAACAAAGGCTTATTTGCTTAATAAGGCAACGAAAAGTTGCAATAACTGAGTATCGTTACTTTATTACTCTAGTTAAAGTTTGGATAAAGCTCTTCATCAACAGTAACAAGGGAGTACATGAAATCCAGACAAATTCGATTATTTGAACTAAGAGATTGAAAAGTTTTCTTGAGATTTGAATAACAGTTCTACAACTTTATAGATCTAGAGATAGATCTTGATGAGATCTATCGAACCAAGTTATCCATGGTTCGATATCTGTTAGCCTTCCTGAGATAAGGTATCTCCGGAAGCAACTGTTTCTGCATAAAATAGATATGATAAATCGATTTCTCGTAATATCAATAGACTATTTATAGAGTTTCATGATGATCGTTGTGGGGTGGATTATCATATTTGTCTTGTTATTTGTCTTTTTCTGTATTGTTCAATTCCGAATATTTGTCCTCCTCCTTATTTTGAGACGCTGGTCTCCAGTTCTCATACTATCTTTTTGATGACCTGCCTAGTGTTTAGTTTCTAATTTTTTCCTATTTCCTGTTTCCATTTGAGTCCTCCTTATTTTATTATTTTTGTACTTGATTTATCGTTGTATACGTTTTGTAGATTCTCATCTTAGTGTACTCATCATATTATTTTTTCAGATTATTTCTTTCAAATATTCAATGATTCTTGATGTTTTTTTGAGTTGTGTTCGTCCTTTATTAAATCATTCCCACTCGATATTACACTTGATCCAAGTAGTTGAAATCCATTTTTTTTGTATTACGTTGTTCTCGATAGCTAGGTTACTTCTAATCGGATCTACGACAATTGATTGATTGAGTTTTCTTAATTGAAATACTCATATTATAGTTAACAGCCATTGTATTAATCCTGCGATTTAGATAATCTTCATTCTCTGCCACTTTTAATGATCGATTTCCCTTTCTGTAGCCCCGAGTTAATACGATCATCTATTGAATTTTCAGAAACCAGACCTGATCATGTACATTGTCGTTCGAAAACTGATCGAGTTAATCGAGAAGTAGTCATATGATAGGATTCTTTTTATCGATAAACCAGTGGGTTGATTAAGATCGCAAAGTGTTCCACAGTTCAAAACAAATCCGTTAATAAAAAATATACAATAATGATTGATCAACACGTTTTCATCTCAATTATTATTATAGCAAAACATAAAACGATTCCTTGTAATAATCACAGAATGAAAATTAATATATAGTTCAGTTGACGTAAATATGAAGATTATAAGCTTGTCTGGTAATACGCAAATTGTAATTATGATAATCACACCAATGACATTGTCAAGGTTGAAAATTCATTGTTACATCTTCGAAAGGTCAAATTTAATATCTTCTTCCGAAGTTTAAGGTTTCATCATTTTCCTGAGTCTTGCTCCGCTTAGCTCCTGAAGCTAAATACCAAAAAATTATTCTGCATGTTAACACATAAAACAGTACAGTAACGTACTTAACCTTTCGTTTAAAATGTGAAATCAATGTGAAAGACGAAGAATAAGATAGAATAAGCAGCATACTTATTGGAAGCTATAATTCAAAAAATACAGATGATCAACGTACAAATTGTGGATTGGTCTCTAATAATTATTTCATAATTGTTACCAATTGAATATGCTTTATCGATGTGTGAAATAGTAGTAGTAAACGTATTGCTTAAAATTCAAGGGACTTAAATTCAAGTGAAGCGTTCACATGCTCTAGTCAAACGCATCGTCTCAAACGAATTGATTTCAGGCAGTACTTCAATCTCATGCCACTTCATTCGCTTTTTCATGGTGAGCGTACATGCTGATAGATGTGCTTGTGACATAATGAAGGAAAGCGAAAAAATTGCAAAAAAATCTAAAAACGGAAATATGAGATCTGGATACTTGACATATTCAAGGAAAGATGGAGAAATTCACACACTATTTCGGCGCGAGAGGCGTCCGTATAATGGCCTCGGCATAGCGATCCTCACGATGCGGACGCACTTGCCACTTTCTATACAAAAAAATTACTATCCCTTACATGCGTTGCGTCCGATCCTTACGATGTGAACTTGTGGATGCTTAGCTTTAATGTTGTTATAGCAAATGGTCGCTACAACGAAGGTCGTAATAAATGAAATCCACTGTACTAAGTTAGATAAGGTTAACGATCATCCTGATTTACCGAAGGGTTCAAGATTCTATATACAATAAAAAAATATACAGGGTAATTCTAAATAATGGATCCCCTTTGAAAAATTCGTATTTGTTAAAGTACAAATACTACAAGAATAATTTTTATACCAATAAAAAGAGAGAGTTTTAAATTTTTTTTTAATGTATTTATTAGTGTTCAATGTGGCCTACGTCTGGAACGTAAAAATGTAGAAAATTACGTTTACGACGCGAGTAATTTTCTACATTATTCGACTTTCTACGTTGGATGCAGGCGTAGTTCGCAAATGCGGCGATCCGGCGCAATAATAAGATAACCAAGATTCTAAAAAAACAAAGCGTCCATTGTCCAAAAGAGCCATAGCAACTACATTTTTAGTATTTGTCACTTTATTTTTCTATCCGTCAATCAACAATACACCTTAGACGAGATCATCATTTTTTTATCTGCTTTTTGTATTCCCAGCTACAATTTTTCTACAAGGCACATTGTAATACAGAATCAAAGCTTCCACGAAATCTCTAAAATACTCCTACTCAGATATAACAAAAATGTTACAACCAAAAAAAAAATTCCTCAGAGTGAGTTAATTTATTTTTTCTTGTTGAAATTGATAGGAACATTTGCAAATCTGAAAATAAATCGGAACGTTAATTCATGTTCAAATCTTTATTATGGGTAAATTTCAGATGAATATTTTATTATTTATTTAAGAAATGGTCCATAAACCTTTGTACGGGATAAGGCACAGAACAAGTTTATCTTCGGTGAGTCTCCTTCGTGTTGCAATGTTGTATGTGGATGTTTCAAACCCCATATGCGAACATTGTGTTTGTTAACATTTCCACTGGTGTGAAAAATTGCTTCATCGCTAAAAATATGTCAACCTCCTCTCTTTGTCATTAGGGTTGAGAGCCTGCACGAGTTCTAAACGGTAGGTCTTGTACGGCAAACGCCGTCTCAGAACTTTCCATACAGTTGTTTGGGGTATTCCAAGTTCTCTACTAGCTCTATTGGTAGACTTACTCGGGCTGCGAACAAAACTGTCTTCTATCCGTATGACATGATTTTCTGAACACGTGGTCGGCTTGTGCTTTTCCCTTTACATTCATTTCCAGTCTCTTTAAATGGGTTAAACCGAGTAATGCTTTTTCTAGTTGATGGTGTAATACCAAATTCAGCACGAAATGCCCACTGCACTATAATTTGCGATTCACTTCTTGCGAACTCAATAACTCAGAACACCTTATGCTCCACAGTCGCCATCTCCCTCACAACTGGTAGTGACAGAGAATGGCGGCCTATTGCCGCGAGAACTCTAGCGGCCGCTTCTGGAACCATCACCGCCTGCCCATACGTGTAATACATTAAAAAAACTTTGAAGCTTCCCCTTTTCATTGGTATAAAAATTATTCATGCAGCATTTGTATTTAAAAAATACGAATTTTTATAAATGGGTCAATCGTTTAGAATAACCCTGTATATAAAAAAAGTAGCCAAAATAGTATCTCGAGAGACAGACCTTGTATTGTATAATTTTACGATGTTAGAAAACCAAAAGCGTGGCTATATGAGACTGTAACATTATCAAGAACAATATTTATAATATATTTTCAACAAGGATCAAAAAACACCCTGAGGGTAATTCACTTTAATAATGAATGAGATTTGACATTTCCATTGTTAGCGTAGGAGTTTGGGTGGTTTAAGGTATCTTGTATCTAAAATAAAGGAACAGGATTGTTACCACAAAAAACCGTATGGGAAGTAGTTTAAACAATGATTTTATGAAACTTTGTCATTCAATAATGTGCTATATCACTCTCGGAAACTTGAGAAATCACAACAAATAGAAATATTTTACCGTTATCTCATACATATCTTATAATTATACTAATCTAAAAGTCGAGTGCTACATCAGGGTAGAATCTATAATTACCAAAATACTTAGCAGATTCCACTTCCACTAGAACTTTGTTGTAGTATACACTTTATTGTAGATCAACAATATAATAGAATATTTTTGCAGTAAAAACTAATCTGAACTAAATTTTGAAATGGATTGTCTTTTTTCGTTTCTAGAATCTTGCCGCCATAGGGCTAGGCTTCATATGCCCAGGCGTAAATCCATCACTGTATTTTTGTGATCTTCTTCTTCTTCTTCCTTCTTGTATGGTAAGTTTAAAACCCGTTTCTTCTTCAGTTTCAGCCTCCTGGATCCAGATTGTCACACCATCTCTTTCTCGGTCGACCAATACTTCTTCTGCCTGTTGGCGATTTATCCCTTGAGATACGCACTAGTCTTTCGCTTGCCTTTCTGCTAATGTGACTATTCCATTCCTGTTTTCGTTTTAGTACGCAGTCAATTACATTTTCTACCTTGCACGTATTTCTTATGTTTTAACTTCTTTCCCTGTCTAAAAGTGTTTTCCCTGTTATTTTCTTGAGTACTTTCATTTCCGTTGTCTCTAGTAGTCTTTTTGTCTTAGTTGCATCGGGTCTTTTCTCTGCTGTGTATGTCATTATAGGTCTAATTATTGTTTTATATATTCTGCTTTTTGTTTCTTTAATAAGATGTTGATTTTTCCAAATAATGCTGCTGCTACTTTATTTGTTTTGACGACCTTCTGTCGCACCTCATTCTCGACATCTCCATAGCTTGTTATGTCTATTCCTAAATATCTAAATTTTAGTACCTGTTGTATTACATCATCAATTTCTATTTTGTAGCGTATAGGTTCCTTAAATGATGTCATGCATTTTGTTTTCTGAGCTGAAATTATCATATTGTACTGTTTACCTACTGTGTTGAAGTTGTGTACTAGTCTCTCAGTACGAACAGTACGGCATCATACGCGTAGCAAAGTATTTTGTTTCTTACCTATCTGGTACCCTTTGCCCTATCGTACTTCTTTTATAACTTCGCCCATGATTATATTGAATAAAAGGGGACTTAATGAGTCACCTTGTCTGATGCCGCTATTTACAGGTATAGCATATGTCAACTTGTTATTAATTCTGGCTTGGACTTGTTTATGGGAATAGATGCTCTCGATGGTCTGAACTATATTTATCGGGATGTCTCTATTGTATAGCTGGTGTGTAACATCTTCAAGTTGAATGCGGTCAAACGCTTTCTGAAGGTCTATGAAACACAGATTTGTTATATTCTATGGATTTCTCAACTACTTGTCTCAATATGAATACAGCGTCCACTCATGACCTTCCAGATCAAAAGCATTGTTGTTCTTCCAACAAAGATGTAATTGCGTTAATTTTGTTGGTTATAACTTTGTGACTAGTTTCAAAGTTGTATAAGTTTATGCCCCTATAGTTATTTGGGCACTTTTTATCTCCTTCTTTAAACTTTGGAATCATTGTACTAGTTCTCCATCTGACAGGTATCTTGCAGTGCAGTATAATTTTTTTGGTCAGATTGGTAAGTACTGTTGTTAAACTGTCTTCTCCGTATCTTAGTAGCTCGTTTGGTATACCGGGTGACTACCTGTTTTTCAGAGCTTCAAGGGCTTTTTATACTTCTTGCTGACTGATATGTAATTCTTCTCTTTGTAGTATATTAGTATATTTATGTTTGTCATTCCCTTTAAATAATTCTGTCAGATATCTTTCCCATTCTTCTTGAGGTATTTTGTTAGTTTCTGCAAATTCTGTTATTTCTATTCGCTGTGTCCGCAGAAAACGCTATATTTGTTTCTGAACACCATAAAAATCACTTTCTAATCTTTTGGAAAATCGTTCCCAATATTCATCTTTTGTCAGTCTTACTAGTAGTATTGTCTCATTTCGGATTAGTCTGTATTGTTCTTGGGACTCTCGGTTTAGTTGCATTTTGAACTTCAAATAAGCATTCCGTTTTTCTTTGCATTTATCTTTCACTTCTTTTGTAAACCATGTCTTATGTCAAAGAAAAAAGAAATCATAAAATATTTCATAAGCTTACATATCAAAAAGCTATCAGCGAATGCTTGATGCTAAATAGTTGATGAAATCTGTGCCTTTGCAATTGGCGATAATCAATTACAAGTATATATAAGATAGCTAATTGAGTAAATATTTCAACTGAAAGAGGATTCGATATTTTGCATAGAAGTGTACAGTTCAAAAAGCTATCTGTATGGTGTATGCAACGATTGCTTAATATTTATTGAAAGAAATGATTCATGAATCCGTTCTTTTGTACTTAGCGATTAAAAGTAGAAGATGTATCTAATGAAGTGAATATTTTAACCGCTCGGATATTCGCAATTCTATGAAACCGCTATCTGCAAAATGTTTTTGTTTAATGCTGATCAGAAGTTCACTCGCATTGAGAATCGAAACCAATAACTTAAGTTTGGAAATCTCAAACTTAATCCAAGTGAATTTTGACAGTAAATCAAACTTACTTACACGATTATGCCTCAAAATCGAATAGTGTTTCGGTATTTATAAAAAGAAAAAACAATAACCGGCCAATATTATAGGGATTTTCGGTCAGGTTTTGATGCCAAACTCAAAACAAAAACAAACGCATTTGCTTAAGAAAGGAGTTTTGTTCCATTACGATAATGCGCCTGCCTATTCGTCCGCCATTTTATCCTGATCTGGATTGCTCCCAAACTTGAAAAATAGCTCGATGAAGAGCAATTTCAGACATATGAAGAAGGCAAACATAAACGAGTATTTTGCGTAGCTTCCGAAAAATTATGTTTTCATACTTTTTAATTACTTACGCTTCCGGTCAACATTATAAAATAATAGTTGATTTCCCAAAACTTTAGTGAGAAATAATCTTATCTTTCTTCGTATACAAAACTACCAAAGGGGTGGAATTAGTAGAGAAAACGGTGATGTTGTGAATGTGAATTTCACATAATATGCTCGAGTTTCCAAAAAAAATGGTTTGCATTCTAAGCTTTTTATTAGTCTACAAGATATATTAGTAGATCATAAATATGTAACTGCATTTTTATCATTGAATGGTTGAATTTCTGTTGATGCTGTAACACTATCTAATGGAAGTGGAGATATGTGTTCTCATTCTGAAATATTTCTAAAATCGAACATCATGCAGTGGCCTTTGGCAATCTCTCTATTTCATATTAATCGAACATAGATATCAGTTGCATATTTTGTATGAATATATACAGCGGTTGAATCAAATGAAAATAGTAGCAATCAATAAAAAGAGTAGCAACCGAATGTGAAGTGCACAGTGGTTGAAGGATAAACGAAAACAATAAAAAACCGAGAAGTATCCTTCAGCGATTTAAATTCCAATGTAAATCTATACGAAATGGCATTCCATTTGAATGTTACTACAAGCCGTTATTGTTTTTTTTTCACTTAAATAAAGATAATATAATACTTGAAACCATTTTAAATGAATAATAAATATGTAATGAAATGATAATAAGCTCCTGATTAATTCTATACGTAGCTTATTTAAATGGAAAATAAACTTAGCGTCATGAATGGGTCTGGAGTTACACAACGTATGATTTGTTTTTCTTCAATTCATTTTTAATTCAAATGCTACAGTCTGGTTACTTTTCCAGAAGATTTGGCCGAATATTTGTATTATTACAATTCATACGTAAAAAGCTTGACTCAATACACAAATAGAACTATTTTGATAAATGTATATGAACGTATGTTATAATCTGACAATTGTTAGACAAAAGTTTGACCCATTAGACCAAAAGCTAGTGACCAATTTCAGATGGTCATTTTAAAAGTCACGAAACTCTACAGTAAATCCTCTATACCTACTGAAAATGAAAAGCCACTTTTGGTAGCCCCGTATGGCTGGGGTAGACGATCCTAAAATTTTAAGGAAGGTAAGAAATAAGATTTACTTTCGACAGTATTTTGTGTTATTGGAATTTTTGCCAGAACATTTACATCTCTCCTAATTGTTGACGGAACGCTATAAATATTTAAAACACAAAATCCACATAAATAAACAATTAATAATATACAATTCCAGAACAAAATTCCATCACCAACAGTCTGCCAGAGCGAAAAACGTGTCCTTGCTAATCCAAGTCAGTAATATGGAAACCTGCGGGAGAGTGAAAATGCTTATTGGGCATAAGTGGCCTTCATTAGACGTAGATTTAAAATGATACATTATGCAATATATTTTTCTTATTCTTGTTGAAACATCACTTTTGAAAGATGTTCCGTTACCTTTGACGCAAATATTCTCTAGATCATTGTAGGTATTCTTTTCTTTTAGGAGTGACAAATCGTAGAAGGTCTATTGCTGTTACCTGTACCTGTAATATACTTTTATATTTCTCACTTCACATTTCGAAGGTTCTAACACAGGTATGAAGAAAAGGATCCTCTACGAACCACTCTGGAGTGCAGTTCAGTTTTAGTCGTTCCTCGATCCTGCTATCAGAATAAATATTTTATACCGAAATATTGCAAAAAATTCTTTTTTATTAAATATTGACAATACATTCGTGTGAAGACAATTTTAAAGTATCGTGAGGTATATTCTACGTGTGTTGATTTACCTACTTCATTATATAATATTTCAGACTCGTATGCTATTGACTTTTTCTTATACTCATGTAGAACTGAGCTTTAAGGTGCACCGCTAGTATTGCTTGAGATAAGGTGGACATTCTGATTTCTGATTGGAGTATTCTGTTAGTTAATGTTAGTTTGTATATTATAAAGTATATAATCCAATGTCGTTTTAGACATACGGAAAGAATTAATTGGGTGATAATTTAAATCCACATATATATAGTAAAGTAGATATAATAGATTTCAAATATATGATTCTATTAAATGGATATATCCATAACGGCCTTTAGTTATTATCTTGTTTCAGTGAACTGAAAATTGAGATGTAATTTTGAAAAAGTGCTAGACGAAAGTTCTCTTCTACAATCTTATCTTTGGAATCTATAAGTTATTGAAATAACATAATCAATTATACTAATTTAAAGTCGGATCAGTGGAGGTCTTCTTTGATTGTTTTCTTCACAAGACGAACTACAAGACATACATAATAGTTTCTTTAAATTGACGATACTAATCGTGAAAAAAACCATGATAAAATTGACGTAACGAGAATTGACTGTACCTACTAAAAGTTGAAATTAACGTGAGCTTTGCTTACTGTTCTCATTTTTAGATTTAACGTGTATTTATTGTTAAAATCAGTTCTTTCAAGAACTAATTTGACTTATTATTTAATTTTATATCGGTAATTACAAATATAATATGTACATCCTATTGTAAATTTTCGACATTTTATAATGCCTAAATTGATGTAAGACGGGAAGATTACAATGCTTACGTTAGTGCTAAATAGTGTTTATAACTTTGTAAAATTCGTAAATCTCCGTAGAATTTTCAAAATTGCGTCAATTCAAATGTCTGATTATACTTGTAACCGTAGATTAATCAACAATTTTCTCAGAAAGTAATTCACAAGCACAGGAATTTGTTATAAATTTGATAGAATTTTATGAAAAAAAAACAAATGAAAAAGGAAGAAAAATAATCAAAATTTCGCTACTGAAAACGTGTCCGAAGAAACCAAAATGGTACGAAATACCTTATATAATATGTATGAACAAAGTAAGTAACTAAACATGTTAACTAAAACTACAATTCCTATGTTCTTAGTCAGTAGATTAAAGTCAGCTTACACTTTAAATAAACAATGTAAGTGAGGTATTGCCTTATAAAATTATTTCTTCAACACCATGTTTGTAGTTGTTCAACTTTTTCTACCTAAGAACTTGCTATATACATTTTTGAAGACATCTTATGCTCTTTTCTCAATTTTTTTTTGATAATGTTGATCCTTGAATATTTCACGTGTATACGTGAGAAAATTCTGTTTCAAATAAAGGAATCCATTTCTTACTCAACCTAAGGGTTTAATAAAAAGCTTCAGATCACTGTAAAGTTTGTGAAGAAAGAAATCTACTAGAAAATGAACCAAGGACATAGGATAATATGGAAGTTATTTCCATTAATAAGATTCAACGTTATAATTATTGCATTGCTAGAGATACAATTAAAAAAATACAGAAAAGATTGACAATTTATAAGGTAACACTCAGAAAAACCTACATCCTACCGTATTTGAATTAATGAATGACATGGAAGATGTTTTTTGAAGCAGTAAAATTTAAGTTTATGAAAAAATTGTTGCTTCATTACAAGTAGTTAATTGAGAAGTTATAGTTAGGAATACTTAATAATAGAATTCTCTTCGGTGTAAAATATTGATATATAATATTTGACACATTTATAATAGGAATTATTTCTTAAAAACCCTACAACTATAACAATATATTTTTTTTGTAAAAAGTTATAATAATGAAAACATTTTTCTCAAATTTTCATCGATTTTCACTTATAACTTTATTATTGATTCACGAAATCAAATTTTTTGAGTTCATTTGGAGTAAAAAGTATTCAATCAGTTTTAGGTGGGATCCATTATTCATCAGTTTAACCATAAAAATAGTACCCCTTCTGCGACCGATGGTAACCGTCTAGGAAGAAGTCCTGCAATTCACATTTAACTATACACTATCTAAGATATTAAATTGCGTCCTCTAATAAATGCAACCTCAATTGTAACTTTTCAATGACTATATTTTGTTACGAGAAACTTCTTCGTCTCCCATGATATTGATTAGGCCAAAGTTTGTTCGGGAATTTTTTAGACCTTAATATTAAAGGAAAAGTTTGTTTTCGTTTTTCCTTTATCACCGAGCTGAATAGTTGAACTCAGTACTCTTACTTCGAGAGTGAAAATATCAATTTTTTGTATTTATTTTTTTTTTCTATTTTCTTATCACTATCTTTTTACACCGTACAGCAGGAAGAGTACTTCCAGATTGAGACCCTGTCAATATGAATAGAAGTAAAAAATTCTGTCAAAGTAGTCTTCGTACAGGATGGTCCATTGAAAATATTTAATATCTGAACTGTTTATTCTAGAACCCAAAATCTATATGCATTTCAAAAATATTTCTAATTGCACAGACACCAGAGCTTAATAACTTTCTATTTGATAATTTCACGGTTTTTAACAGCAGTATTCCCAATTTGGATATATAATTCAGCATTAAGAAATGACGTTAAATACAAAACAATGAAACAAAGTATAATTACAATTTAGAAAGTTTTATATTCTAAGAAATAACTACTCTTGAAATACATGAAACTATATCAGTTGTATAGTTATTATTAATGAGAAAATGAATGGACTTTAATTTAATAAAATAGTTTAATGTGTGAGTGAGGATGAAACGAGACGATTCCAGAAGAGGGTGAATATAACATCAACCGATTTCTGAAATCGGATTCCATTTTCATCCAATCTTTAATAAATATTGTCCGGAACAAACTAAACCAAGCAATTTCTGACTAGTAACGGAAAAAAATCTTTTTTCAAAGTTATGGCTCTTGGCATTTCTAGTATCGGTGTTTTTGGACTTGACACTACTAAATTTGAAGAAATTATTATAATTGAAGAGCATGAAGAAGCCTGATCCTTCATTTTAATTAATTGATTACAATTTTTTTGTCATCAGTCATTGATAACTGGAAATATTAGACTCTGCAATGCTACTATGTTTTCTTTTTTACTTATTGAGGAAAGCAAGCGAACTCATATATATTATATTTGCCGCTTGTAACTAATTGTTAACATAAACATCCAGTAAATTATGTTGACAGTGTATATTCTATAGCTTGATAACTAAAAAATACTTATTCGGATTTTTCCAATTCCCAAGTTTGAGCTTAGCACTCATAAATTCAAAATTAGATTGTTCAGTTGAGAAATCTAAAGCTGCAGCTTTAACTTCAATCAATAAAATTTTATGATGTCCTGTCAATTATTGTATCCATATTCATTGAATCGGTAACTTTCCATTTCAATTATAGTTAAAACTGTCAGTACCGCATAATTCTAACTTGATTTATTCCACAGTTATTGAAAAAAAAAATAATTTACGGTAAGTTTTTTTTAGAAAAATAATCAAAGTGTGAGATTAGGTAACATCTGTTTTGTTATAGGACAAGCTGTTATCATTATTCAATTTTTTACCTAAACATCATTATGAAGTTTTGTCTTTAATACATGTTTCTCGGATATCAAAAAAACTCTGGGAATCGAGAGATCTAGCTGACCACTTATTATGCCACTTTTTCCTATCCACATGTCTAAATTCAAAAGCGTTATCAACTGTAGTTGTTATTAAAAAAAATAGTTGATATCCTAACAAATCTGAATTATTTGAGCCGTTCAATTGAGGTCATTTATCATTAACCTGGCTTCAATGGACAATGCTTCAACATTTTGCTATATGATTTCTCAACAACCCATTCGGCGTTCATTATAATCAGCAAATAATTGTTGCGCTACTTAATTTTTATTAATGAAACAGATATACTAACACAATGTTTTAATCCAGTTTTCCGAATAGATAAACAAGGATTTTTTTACCGTACCTTGAATATCGTTCAAGAATTCATCATCGTTTGTTACAGTCTTTGTTCTGTAAGGTTTAGGTCGAGATTCAATTGAGCAATTGAGCATACACCTCGACTAAACTGTATGTTCGGTAATTTGGTTGCAATTTGGATACGGATCATTAAATAAGTGAGTTACCTCATTGAAAAATTCATTTTTCGTTTTTGCAGAATTTGGGGATTCTGCACCGTAGGTTAACAGATAATGATAGCTGTGAATACCCAAAATAATCGTTTACGAAATTCTGACACAAAAACTTGAAATGAAGAAATGGTATGCGAAAATCGTACCGAAGCTCTTGACCACAGAATATAAATATATATAATAGTGAAAATATTCAACTTTTCCGGACAATCCGCGTAGATTACCACCTATGATAAGGTATGATCAGTCGTCCTCATCTCCAATATTCCTAGGAAATTCACGACTTATCCACTGCTAACATATGAAGAAGAAAATTAATGAAACGAGTAATTTTCAAGCTATCAACCAATCATGACGAAAATTTTATCAAAAGATGTTTTTTTAATTTGTCACCAGCTATCGACATTGACGGATTAATTATATATACTTATAGATCCACCCTAATCCCAATTTCTAACCGGTGGTTTGACATAAAGTCGGGATGGAAGCGTAAGCTTTATGTTACAGTTGAATGAATTTAAGAGGATTTAAATGCATCGAACAAAGTCTGTCTACTCTGGACATAGCAATAATAATTGGAAAAAACTTTTGCTAGCTTAAAACCCCAGATAAACCAAATTGTTTGTCGACATTTAACTATGTTGTGTTTATCGAATGACATAAAATTATTACCTTGGTTTATTTGTGTGGTTTCAAAGCACAGAATACAGCTTATAATTACTCATTCAGCAAATCATAGTGGGTTAATAAAAGCAAATAGCATGATCTTTCTATCTAAAAAAAATAGCAGCTATTACTATAACATAAACAAAGATTGCTTTTTATTCTGGTTTGGGAGAGTTCGCTAGATCGAACGTTTCTTTAAATATTCGGAAACCAAAATAATAATGGAATGAGGGGATTGCATACTACATTTTATTATGCTCTCGATATTGATTCATTGAATCCATTGGGTGGATGATGTTCGGTATCCTTTGGTTCCTTGCAAAAATACAGGAGCTGTCGGTAGTTTCTCTGATGTTTCCAGGTGGTAATTCAGCGAACTATCCTTTATTCGGCTTTGTTTGAACCTTTTGGACCTTTTGGACCTATTGGGTACATTAATAATAACAAAAAAATGTCTTCGATTGTTTTGGAGTTGCTACACCATATTTCTGATTTCTCCTTGTTTCCCCACTTTCAATATTAGAACAATATATCCAATTACATTTTCCAATAATCAAGAATATATTGCTTCAATGACCCTCATTTCATCGTCTAATTATAACATAGCTTTTTGTAATTTTATTCTTCAATTATATTGAAGGTTAATTACATTTAATTGAAGTTTACCTTCAAATTTTTGTAAATATTTTATTTGAGCAGGCGTACCCCTATCATATAGACCATAGCTACTTGTGACAAATGTTCAGCTTCTTAGATAACACTCTCCATTTTTAACAATTTTCCCTACATGTACAGCAACTCATTAGCCGCATATAATATCAAGCTCAAGCTTGGCAAGGAAATGCTTTAAAACTCCGGTAATGAATTCTTGCAAGAATGATTGTGTTCAATGCTTCACAATATCATAGCATTTTGGTAAAAATACTAATTTCAACCCTGGAATCGTTCATGATATGAAGACAAACATCATTAATGATGAATTGGAAATTTTGGATTTAGTAGTCATACTCGTTAAATTATTAACCCATTATGTCATACAGGTAGCTGAACAATTCACAATGCTACTTAGAAAATTGCTTGTATCTTGAACTAGAGTATTCTAGTAATTCGCCGGAGCGACCGTTTCTTCTCCAAATAGTCGAAAGGCTACAATGATTATGATAAGAGGGAATTGCATACTGTTGAATTCTTGTCTTTTCAATCTTTACATTAATTCATTGAATCCTTCAGACAAACAAACTAAGATTCAAGTTACCACTGATATTCACTACTAAGTAATCTCCCTTGTTTTGTATTTATTTAGAGAAAGTATTGAATAAATATTAAAAAAGGTGTTGTATCCAATTATAGTATTAAATAAAGTATGAAATAAAAATTTTCTGATTCTATTATTAGGTATTGATAGTTTGAAAAAATCAATTTGAAATAATTAAACCATTCGCCCCGTAAATCATGAATTGTTTGACGGCAAGAACTATAAATCGTTGGAACGCATGCAATAACAGCATCATTAGTCATTTAACAACTATATTTTGAAATTTTTCATGAGATATATCATATTTAATATAATCTATCAATTCCAATTTTAGTAATAAATAAATATAAGATTGTTTATAACTCAATAAATGGGACATAAAAGCTTTATGAGAATTTGATAAAATTAATAAAAAGATAATTTTGTATTTATATTGTTTAAAATATTTTGTTCGCACTCCTTTTGAGAACTTAATATGTGGTGATTTTTTATATTTACGAGGTGTGATCAAAAATATGATCAATCAATAGCTGCATCATGTCTCGTACACTCATGTTCTAAGAAACTAATAAGTCTCAACCTGATTATGTTTGTCAGTCTTCTACTATAGCCACTTTAATGAGATTATGTTGGCAGTATCAATCGTTTAACATTGATCTTGAACATTACATTGATATTGAATTTTGTTTCGTGTTTCAGAAAAGCTCCGAAAACTCTGACGAAACATTGAAATGTGTCTATTGTGAAAATCTAGTATACTTCATACACTCTCATTTCAAGGACTGTAAAAATTATTAAAGAATTCCTACCGCAAATTCGATATGCAGGCGCGAGTTTTGAAGTATGAAATATTATAACTAGTAACGTATCGCTAAAGAACACGTGCTCCTGGAAGAGTTCAGCTAAAAAGCCGGCAGATTATTCAAAAGAAGCTGTCTCATATATGGAATTCAATTATAGATCTAGTTTGAATCCGACTGCCAACAGTGTTGGTCCACAATGCTGTATCTAATGCAGGTTATAATTATTTTAAATTGTTTTTAGAATTTAGTTCAATTTGCAATTTTTGTATTTAAATCTAGTGTTTTCTTTTTATTAACATTACCTATTTGAATTCATTAACGGTGAAGGCATTCTGGCAATCAATTGAGTCCAAATTCAATGTTTAATAGTGAAAAAAGTGTTAGTAGGGAGATGAATCAAGAGTTTTTATATAGAGATTTACATGTCCAATATCAAAGATTCATTTTAAATTTGTTTGTGTGCCTAAAACGAATTATAAGAGATCAGGAAAAAAATTATGTTATTAAACATTGAACCACAAGTTTTATTCCACTTTATACCATTTATCACGTAGTAAAAGATGGAAATGTTATTGATTATACATCAAAATGAAATAAAGTTAACCGAAAACGGCAAAGCTTTGGACATAACATTTGTACAATTCTGAAGTTTGCATCTGTTGTTCGTCTGTTTGCTCGTGAATTTTTATGTTTTCTTAGTTCGCTTCTTAGTCTCTTTTCTATTATTATTATCGTATTTAACATGCTCACTGTACTTAGTAATATGATTCCTCTTTAATTGTTATAGTTTCTTGTGTCTCTATTCTTGTATATTAGTGTGATTATTCCCACTTGCCAATCTTCTGGAGCTTCTCCTGAGTTATATAATTTTTTTATTATGATCTTCAGTTTCTGTATTATTTCTATTTCTGATGCTTCTACCAAGTCTATAGTTTTTGGTCCATTCCTTATGCTACCATTAACTATTTTGATATTTCGTAATTCATAATTCAGTTTTATTTTTTAGACTATTTGGTATTTAAAAAATATACTATAAGGTCATTAATACGAAAACAATAAAAGTGCAATAATGACCCACAAAATATCAAAAAAACTAAACTAAAATTAATTATAAAGATTCAGAAATTCTTGAAACGGAATCGAGAAAGAGAATTTTTAGAAATGGTTCATATTCATAAGAACTAAAGGCTATCAATGATAAAAAAGAATTAAATAATTTATGTACAAAAAAACTAGGTTCACAGATTGAGCCGTGCTGGAATTTTGAAATAATTTAGGCTCCCACTTTCAAGTCATTATAAAGAGAGGGTGGGGGTGGTTATTGATTCATTGATAAGAATAGACTCGATTCAGTGTTCTTAATAAGCCTACCACACACAAAGAATCACTTCTTTTTGGTTGATTTCAAAGCCTCAATTTGTCGCATTTTCCTTAGAATTTCACCTAGAAAATGAAAAGCTTGAACAAAAATATGAAATTGGTTAAAATAAAAATAAAAGATAACATGTTTACCAACGAGAACACCGTGGATACTAACACTATCACTACTGGTATTTATCCAACAGTTGGCTTAAGACCAAGTTAACATTCATATGAATTAACCGTGGCTTTGGAATTGAACATCATTCACCATAACTGGTAAATAAAAGTGCATTATCTAGTCAAAATGAAATTTCATGTAGTATCCAATATGATACCGTATAGTTACAACCATGTTTATAATGTTTCGCTCAACATATTCCTCCAATATATTGCGAATACCATAAAACAATTCCTATTTACACAATAATTTAGTATCGACAAGGCCACGTTTTAACCAGAACCTTTTGTTTTGAGTCACGTGTTAGAATATAACATGAAAACATACTACAATTAAGAATGGAGGCGCAAATTATTGTTTTGATTAAAACTCGACAGAAATTTATTACATGATCTTGTTAAACATCTGCCAATTCCATGTGGAGATTATATAATGAAGTTTGAAGGTTCATACATATCAACAATAATGGAATAAATGCAAGTTCATTTTGTTTTCAATTATTTATTAGTCTCAAAATCACTCGAAATTTGTTTACAGTGGATATTTTTATTGATATAAACATGCAAGACATGTCTGGAAGAGAAAATGATGAAGTCTATTAAAAATCACGAAAAGTCAACAAGTCATAAGCTTTCGAATGCATTTTGGAATCTGCGATACCAGCTTTTTTAATTTCTTCCATTGTCTCGAAATGCTCACATTTCAAGGGTGTACATAGTCCAATGTCGCATTATATCTAAATTAAAGTTGGGTTCCACTTCTATAGGACGTCCACACAATGGCCAAAAATATCTTTAACTAAATAATCTTTGGATAGATGATACTTCAAGACAGTTCTAACTTTGGTCCAATTTATTGTCTTGATAATGGGGCAACGATATAATGAAACCCTGATAGGAAGCAGTCGGTTTTCTATGCCACAACACAATTTCTGATACAGACTAAACATTTTTGTGTTTTTAGTAATTTTATGATTATGAATATTCGTTTTCAGTCAACAGAAAAAGAGGATCTATACGGGATTGGAGATACCTACTGACACATATAATCCTTCAACAAATGACAAAATTATGGAACCTATCACTTTTTCCGAATCAATTTGATAGCTTGAAAGCAAACATTAAAGTGAATGAGTTTGAAGCAATTTTGAAACGCTAATGAAAAAACTGATAATTCTGAAATGAGTGTAGAAACAAAAAAGAACTTTTGCATCAATGAAAACTGAAAAAACACACACAATGGATGGTCTTTTAAACAGCTAACATCATTAAAAATACAGAACTTACGTAGTTTTACGAAGACCTAAACATTGAATATCATTTTAGAAGCTATTTCAATAAACTATTAAAATTTTTAAACGTATATATAGTGAAAAACCTTTTATTTCAAGTGTCAAAGGGCTCGAGAGACACTGTGATTGCGATGCCGCGCGCTCTTTAAACAATCCTATCTCCTTCAATTTTGGTGTGACAGAAAAAAACCAAATTTTTTGTCAGAAAAAGACCTTCATTTTTCATCAATCATTACACTTTTATACGTATCTTTCATCATTTTTGAGATATTATGGTTTTTTAAAAAATTCGAAATTTTTTTTTCTTAAAATCGTGTTTTTTTTTTAAATATGTGTCCTAGAGCAGTCAAACTGCTAGAATCCATCAAACTGTTCATATTAAAGTTAATTCTAGACGAATAACGATTAATTTTAATTTTAGTTAAAATGGCTCTTATGAAACCCATTGATTTGAAAGAAAAATCCATTAGATGTTCCTCTTATTTGTATTACAGCTCATTCATTTTACGTGCAAAAAACTTTTAACAGTGCTCATTTTAAAGCTTATTTCAAGCACTACAAAATCCTGTTTCATTAGAATGTATAAAATGTATCTGCTCGCCGCTAGATGGCATTGAATACATCGATTAAATTTCAGACAAAATAAAAAATGGCTTTATAAAAAACTGCTTTGCTCAGTTTTTTAACTGATTCAATTTTTTTATCATAAAATTTTCGTTAAAATGCATTTTTTTTGGGATATTTGCAAAAAACCGATGAAAAATGTGAAAAAATTCAGAATTTTCAATTGCCAATAACTTGAAAAGTATTGGGTTTTTTGAAAAACATTATAGAACTTTTTTTGAAAAGAAAATTACACCACCGAGAGGTGGCAACCACCCCCAGGGTAGGTGTGGAATTTAGATCCTTTTTGTCTTTTGAAGTTTGGTAAAATGAACCTAATTCCAAAATTTCATGCAAATCGGTGCACAGTAAAAAATTCGGAGCAATAACGCTTCAATGACTGCACTATATAAGTAATTTCAATAGGATCTCGAACAAATACTAACACATTCATTTCGATAATATCATTTTTCTCGTATTAACATTACTCCTGCATTATTTCTCTATTTTTTCACATTACTTTGCATATGGGTGGCAACTTGAATGAGTTTATTCCAAATTAAAATCCATAGTGTACTATTATTGATTCGAAAAGTACTTATATTATAAGATATTGATAACCGATTTGCTTCATTGAATTTCATTGTACCGCACTATGTATTTGCCTAAAAGGTGTTTGATTTTCATGGTCATTGTTGGAAAATCAAATACATATAATAGGTTACGAGAATATCATGAGACAGTTTAATTGGATTGAATGATTTCATAGAACAAGAATAATTCATACAGAAGTTTAGATTATACAAAGGTACATTTCTTGATAAATGAGATATAGAGATAGACCAAAGTTTAATTAAACAAATGTTTGGACATAGTCTGTCTCTTTGTGTCTATTGTAATAGCAGCAATGTTTGTATATTCGGAATTTCACGTGTTAAATTTCAAATAAAATTACAGCAAATATGATCGGATTATGAATATTAATCAAGTATCCATATTTATTCTGAACTCTCATTTCACTTTCATATTATTGTTATTTTGATGAAAATCATCATTTGATTGAATTCATTGATCATAAAGATTAAAAAGTTGGAAGAGCAATATTCTGGATGAAGATGAAATGGCCACTGTCTTATCTCGATTATATTGAAAGCTTCTAAATGTCTCAAAATACCCTATATCCTCTCTTAGACTTAATTAAATATTAAACCGACTCTAAAAGTAAGATTCCCTTGAATTATGTACTTGTATGGAAGAGGGAGACAATTTGATGATAATATCTATACAAGCCAGCTATAAAGTGTATTATTTAATTATATTATAAGGTCAAATAATATGAGCACGTTTTTTATGATAAAACCTCTTTCTAAAATGAGAAATATATGCAGCTATTGGAAATTTATTGCTAGTATTGTCCAAATTTTTGAAGATGCAATACTATAAAAATTTTCCCGTACAATTTTTTATAGATTACACATTATATTAGAATAATTAATTGTTAGCTTTTTTAGGTTAGGTCGAATTGGCCACAAATGATACTGTAAATGCTTTCGAATCATTCTATATATATAATTTCATAGAACAAAAAATTTCATCATATATCATCATCATCAGCATTCAGTTCGTTATTGTTATATTCACCGTACTAAAATGTTTTGTCTGAAAAACATGAAATGAAACTGTGGTTAAAAACCTTATTTATACCAAACGGATTTCTCGATAATTCGAGCTGTAGAATGTAAACAAACAAAAACGCCTTTCTAAAAATCGATTCTATAGAAATGACCATAACATATTGCAAATAAGTTAAAAAAAACAATATCAAGGATTGTCGCCGTGTGTAAAAAATGGTAGTATCCTTTTTGTCGACGTGACTGAAAAAACACCAATGCACTAGAAGATTGTTCTATCACTTTCTCCTCATCCATCTCGCGAATTATTTTTATAGCTTACACTCTCCGCTCTTGGTAATCTGCGAGCTGATTGTCAGATTGGATTGGCATCACCAGTAATAGTTTTGAGTTTGACGACTGGTATTCTACCAGTCTTCCTACCTTTTGCTACGAATAGTTCTCGATGTAAAACGAGAAATTCTCTCGTTTGCCTTTTCACAACTAGATACAAGGATTGACCAGAGACTGATATAATCTTCTCGAATCAGTCATGGGTATTATCAGTTGGTGGACTATAAACGTTACTTGTACACAGAATCCAACTAAGATCCTTTTCCAATTGTTACTCCTTCTCCAACCTCTTCGTCGTAGTTCCATGTCTCCATTATAACCGGTGCACCTTCTTTCATGATCCCCAGGAACCGCGTTACTATCATGATTTCGCTTCGTGCTGGTAGAACAATATCTTCCTGTGCAGCTGGCAACACCGTGTTGCTCATAGATGGACAAAGGAATACGTCTTCAAAACCTGATTTAATGATTCTGTTCCCAAGGTCCAATTTCAAATTTTCAGTCCAGTTCATTTCAGTCCAATCAATTATACTTAAGTACTAAACACTCCAATCCTGAATATACCAATTTATTAAAACACATCGTTCACTATGTTATCGTGATGTGTTCGGGATGACTTCAGATTATTTAGTGACTTTCTGGATGATAAATAAGAGCCTATTTATATAAAACAGATATCTCGATAATTCGAATTCTAGAGTATAAGCAAAAAAAGCCTCACTGGAAATTCCATATGAAATTCTATATTCTATAAAAAGGGCCACAACATATTGTAAATAAGTTATAAACAACAATATTAAGAAATTTTTGCCGTATATAAAGAATTGGAGTTGCCCCCGCATTCGCCAAAGTTTTGATTCTATTAACGTAAATAAACAGAACCGGCTTCAAGATCTACTTCTGAAGAGGAATCCGTTATAAGTGCTCGGAGTTTGTAACTTTCTTTCACTGGGATGTTCTTTGTATCCATATAGTTCCTCTATTCTTCCTTGTTGATAATTTTGCTTTTGCTATTCTCCACCTTATTACTATCTTCGTCAACTACGTCTATATTGGTTCAATTAATTTCTTTTAATTCGAAATATCGAAAATACTTCTTCTTGGTATAGTTCATATTTAACAATAACTTCTACAAGAATTCCAGATTCTTATGATAAATTGATAAAACTTAATTACTTTTCATATAGCTCTTTCCATCTACGTTTTTTTCTTCAATTTCTGATCAAATAAAGAACATTTCATTCCAAGTTAATAGAGCATAAAACATGAATATCCATACACAAAGAAGTGCTATTGAAGCATAAAATAACAATAAAAATTTATTAAAATAATTCTAAATATTTTGAGTTGTTTTCCAGAAAATATAATTGGAGAAATGAAAATAATAATTTATTGTACATGTACATTTCACTTGAATGCAACTTACAAAAAAAATAATGGTCTCTAGTAATCAAAAACAAACTCCTCTGTGTTCTTTACACAAGTTTCCCATATAAACTCTTCTTTATAAAGTTTGTGTAAACAGAAACTCCATTTAGTAGGTGAGCCTGTATTTTTATTTTCATTCTGTTAGTAAAGAAATTCATAGCATGTATTTTGAATTCCTAATGCTCTTAATATTATTTGAGAGACTTTTAGAGAAGAATAATTTATTATTAGAAAAGGCACAGACAAATTGGTTGATAAAACGAAAACTTGATAGTTTACGTTAAAATAAACATCACTAAAAATAACTTCTTACTTAGAATATATTACAGAATTTTTCTTTATAATTTAATTAATAAACGAGCGAGGACGACGCGAGCATTGACAATTGACGCTCTGCCTGGCGTTCAGACGTCGATCGGAATATTTACGCTCAATTTGGACGCCGTATACAGCATTTAATAGGAGACAGATGCCTAAAAGTCTTTGATTTATAGATTACAAAAATTTATATAAACGTGGAAGAGACCTGTTAAAAAATTAGACAAGATAAAAATATAAGATTTTGTTCTTAATGCAAATAAAGATTGATAACATAACGCACCAGTAATAGGTCGAACATTATTTGTAATTGTTTGTAACAAAAAGCACTCAATTAAAATTCTATCCAACTGTTTGAGAAAAAATTTTATCATCGAGTGGCCTCAAGCTTCTCAACTTCAATCATATGAAATCGTCTTGAAATTTTGCATAGTTTTCGGTTGTTGGTCTGTTTTTTTCTTTATTTGTGGCAAGTTCTAGATGTTTTTCTCAGTTATCTTCAAAATAATCAGATTCCATTACAACAAATTCTTCACTTGGAGTAGGTTCGTTACTTCTGAAAAAAGTAACCCAAGATTCACCTCTTGAATACTTTCAGTTTCATGCAGCTACAAATCGAAACACGTTCAATCGCGCACGAAAACTCAAAGATTTCGAAATTTCAAATCTTCGCTCGCTTCTATCCTCTTTCGCTCGCATCGCCACTGAAGACTTTCATATTTGGTTGCATGTGATTGAGGTGTATACTTTTAACCGTGAGAAATGAAATATGGTATATTTTAAGAATAATCTTGGTATAGAAAAAATATTTTCTCTGTCGGTTTGGTATTTGGATAATTTTTGGCATGAGCTCTTTTAATATGTGCGTTCTCCTACAGATTTGGAATTGTAAGAGACAATAATGAGAATAAAACAAAATGGCTCGACGAAACCAAACTGGGTTTGGAATGTATCGAGGGTAGATGCAGCTGCGGCTGTATTATCCCTGTGGTGGCCCATTTGGCTGATAAACGAGGTCACCGGATTACAAGAAAACCGCAGAGAACCTGTAACACCACCCAGTAATGCGAGGTAGGTAATTTTCCGAGAGATCTTCTTAGGCCTTGGTATTAGCCGAAGAAGGGATAGGAAATTTTTCTCTCTCTTACTATGTTTTTTAAGTAAAAGGGAAAATTAATTCCTAGTTATACTCTGAAATTTGTCATTCGAAAGAATTGAAGATAAATTTGTTTGTTGTGATGCCTAAGAATCCTCAGAATAACAGACATCAAAAAATTGATTTTGCTAATGTCAAGATATTATCTAATGGTATTAAGTATCCGTTCATGTCAATTGTGGATCAGTTTATCTACAATCTTAATAATCAATTCGTGATCTTAAAAAATTAAAACAAATGTAATATGGCAATCTTCCAGTAACCTTTAAGCTTTCAAATGTATCTCTCCTCCCCCCCCCATAAACATATCGCCATATGTACTGACTCTCTTTTATCCATGCAGTCAATTAAAATCATATTCACAGTCTAATAGTCCAAAACATTCACGACAGTCTCTTTCATCTGGCTTCCATCGCTCACTGGAAACGCTGGAAACGAATCTACAGATCACCTCCTGCAATCCAAGTTTGCTTGCCAATGAAAAGTCGTCCTGTCTGTATCACGTGTCTGTGCACGTCCTCACTGACTGCAGAGAAATACTCTATCGCATACCAGCAGTTTGATGTGAACACCAATCTCAAGGAGATACTTAAATGCCCGACAGAACTGAAGAAAGTTTCTTAAATCTGTATGAGAAAATATAATTCATTTATGTATGGTAATAGATTTTGCAACAGTCCTTTATTTAACTTATTATCATATGATTGTATTTGTGTGCCCATAACCATCGCTGTGATGATAAAAATTATTTCCAAATTCTTATACGAACACAAGGTAAGTCATAGACTTCAAGGACTAAGTCTGTACCAGAAAAGAGAGGATAAAAGTGAAAGATCCTTGCCACTATCGTCCGGTAAGCGGATTCCAAACACCGATCAAATAATTATAGATTGATACTATGAAATTGTAGATTAATCCTTTCATTTTAATCATTCCGAATAGCTCTTGATCGGTCATTATTTCTCCAGAAACCAAAATGGCCCTTCATTCATATACACATAATTTTATTACGAGCAAGTTGGTTTGAGGACATTGTATATTCCACGCTGTATTTCTAGATCCGTTTTCGAGAATGTTCGATATGAAGACTCGGAACGTCCTTTAATGAACTTGAAATGATGTTTTCGTTTACTTTTTTTCATTTAAACTAACCTGCATGCGCTGAATTTTAGTAACGACTGTATTTTCACAGAGTCAACATAATATTAAAAATAAAACCAACAAATAGACAATGTTTACATTAAATTAAGTGTGTTTATTCTAACGCAATAATGTTTCTCTAATAAGTCTTACGTTAAACTGAACAGAAGTATATTTACGTGTTATACAACGGGTTATTTTTTATTGGATATGCCATAAATGAATGTCCATGAAAATAACTACCTGTCGAGACGAGTTCATTCTAATAAAGTTAGTTTGAAAATAAAACCAAATGTTCTAATAAAGTTGATGAGGAATTGCGGAACGTTTAAATAACCAAATTGCTATTTTTTTCTGACGATCGATAAGCAAATACTTTCAGTTCTAATCAACAAGTGCCATTTTTTCAGTTCTCATCATCTTTCTCAACACTTTTTGGAGGAATGAAATCCGAAAGCAAAAACTTTGTTTGCTTCACAAATAACACCGAATACGATGATCATGCACCGATTAACAATAATTCGTTTTATTTGGAAAATTCTCATTAAATCCTAAATTCACAAATTAGATTTTTTGATAAAGAATACAAAAGTCGCTTCTTCATTTTTTATCTACAATTTACGAACCTGATAATTATATGAGTTTTCAATTAAATACCAAATTATCACCTTTTTCTTAATATAAAAAAATGTCCATGGGAAATTTTCCATTCTTTCACTAAAGCAGAGAAAAGAGAAATGCAATACTTTCAAATAGCTTAATCAGTTTCCCCATTGTTTCACACGCAATATACAATGCTGTTCAAAACTTATTCAAAAGCGTTTATACAAACATGTACTAGTAAAATTTGGGAATTGAAAATAAGAAATATGGAACTGGCCTAATGGTGAAAATAGATGACATAATAATGATGATATGAAGTCATTGTGAGAAATAAAATTAAACCCTACGTCAAGCGATACATCATGTAAAAGTTATTCCTAGTTATTGATACCAATATCATGTGATGTGTGTCTGGAAATGTTATAGAAAGCAATAGAGCCGCAAATCTTCAAGCAAAGCATTTATAAGATCTATAGAATTTAGGAAGCCTGACTGCCAAGCAACCAAACTATGTACTATAAAGTGTCAACTGAAAAATGATTAATATCAATGAGAAACAAATAATTCTTCCATTTTAAATGTTTGTGAAGAATTCAAGTTGTTAAAGTAGAAAATTCAAATAAACGTTATGTCGCGAGATAGCGGCAACACTCCCAAATAAAGTAATAAGAGGAATATCAAAATATTCAAAAAATTGTGTATCACAAATGCTAAATCTGGTTTCGAATCAACTTGATTGAATCGTTTATTCTTTTGCCTAAATATTCAATGAGTCATAAAAATAATTGTTACTGTTTTGCTTTAAAATTAAAAGAGATATTAATTGAACATACATCCTGCAGTCTGTCATGTTCTTCAGTTAATACTGGATATTTAATAGGTAGTGTCTAAAAATTCAATGATGTGTAAATTAATCTTTCAAATAGCTAAAGTTACAGGATAATCAGGTAGAGCTCCACTTTTCATGATCGTAACGTGAATTCAGGGAAAATCTTATCAAAAATCATTGTATGAATTGGAAGTAACAGCGACTTTCCAAATTTTTTTACTCAAAAATTCTGTACTAGAAATTCATTTCAATTTGATATTGAAATTGAAACTTTTGACATAAATGAGGATGTCCAACGTTTCAACAATGCTTATTTAACCAATTGCATACTTTTCTACTACAAACGAAAAACTGTACTTATTTGGAACTGGAAGGATATAACTGGTTAAAATTTAATGAATTTTTATATGCTTAAAGCCATCACGAAGTATTAAAGAAATATCCAATAATCTTGAAAAAATTAGTTAGAAGAATTTTTATATTTTGACGTAACCTATAAATTTTACTTAATATCTCAGGACTGGTACTTCGATTTAAAATCAATATATTTGAGGACTTCATAATTCAGGATTCACACTTTTTAGGAATCGCAATGTAGTTTTCTTATTATAATAAAATCTTCCAACGCAATTGTTGATTAGAAAAATGTCTTTTAGGGTTGTCAAATATTTGCCAAGTGTAAATCCTGCTATAATATCGACAAAAATAGTTTTTCCATTTCATTTTATATTAAAAAACCAGGTAACCACAAATGATCATTAAGTAGAACGATCTTGAAAACAACAAACGAATCCTCACCTACGCAGAGTTTAGACAAATGGATAAACAAAACAACAAAATTCTGGCTACACTTCTCAATGAAATATTAGCTTCAGCTGCCAAAAATAAAACAAAGCAAAATCGCTCATAGCAATGTTATTTCTCTTATTTGGAACTTATGTATCAAGTTTCCAAAGTAGCTGATAAACTCGTTTTCTATCTTTTTGGATTTATATAAAGATCCTTGAAGTCTAGTTGTAAGAAGTTTTGCAATTAAAATTAGATTTCATTGTAAACTTTGAAATAAAAGAAAAAACAATGGTTTTCATTAAAAAGGAAAATAAATTTTTGTATAAAATATTTTTAACACTAACGTCAAAAACATTTGTAAAATTTTCAATTCAATAGAAGTTAAATACTATAATTTTTAATCATTGTGATAAAACTAGTACGAGTTGCCAATTTCATCAGCATTAGTACCCAGTTCACTCAGTATAGTATTACGCTACTTTTAATAAAACCCTCAGCTGTTGTTCTTCCATCCTTCGAACTCATTATTTCCGTTTTTATTTGCTCCAGAGTCTGTCACCAAAAAAGCAAAAAACCTTCTGTGACCTGTATTTTCCCGTGATTCTGCTATATTCAAAAACACAGAAGAATATTTTCCCAAACTTATTCATACAAACCAGATTCATAGTGCATTTTTAATTTAAGTGTGGATTAATATAAACAGAGTTGCATGACGCACAGAGAAGGTCGAATGGCTAAATAGCAGAAAAAAAATCAATATCTTGAAAACGATTCAACTCAGAATAAAGAAAGTCGAAAGTTGTCCAATTTGAAAATAAACTTACGATTTATATTAACAGTTCCTCAGCTACATCTCTAATTTTCAGATGCTTTTTGTTTGGTTCGCTTTTCATGTTCGTAATAAAAGGATTCGAAGTCTCCATCAACTTGTGAAATATTGGAATATTCGAAACATTTTTTCTGATCTGAAAATCTTGTAATTCCTAAGATTACTTTCCTGTGCCTCTCCCAATAATATTCCGACACTGAGAGAATCGACTGCACTTTTTCAGCACCTTGCAACAAAATTTTATGCACCGTGGATGTAGTACCACGGATAATTCTCAATAGCAATCTTTGCTGTTTCTTTTAAGAAGAATTGGAATTTCTCTGGGTCAATCATTGCATTGCTATTTATTACTTTCAGTATGTTAGAAAAGTACTATTTCGGCCAATTGAGCAAAGCAAAGTAGTGCAACAAACTTAGGCGTACTCTAATCATTTTCTTTTTTTGCCGTTTCATAATCGGATAGACAGATAATGGCAGATGATCTTTGTTCTAATCTTTACTTTAACAAGTCTAGTTTGAAAAGTGACTTTCCACATCTCAAAAGAGGCCGGTGCTTTTTTTGTAATCATGCTGTTCTCAATCAATTATTTAAAATTTGTAACTTAAAACGTTGTAAAGTACTCTAATTTTATTATTTCCTAGTGGGATTGGTGTGTGGCTTTGAAATTTTTTCTCGCTCGTTTACAAAAATATATCATTCATTTAGAGTAATGTGTAATTTCAACAATTTTCCATTATTCTCACTGTGGGTTTAAATTATTGCGAAAAAACCCTTGAAACGAGGAAAAAATCAAATCATATTCTTCCTAGATCCTGTAGTTTATTTAGTGTGAGATCACAAAGTAGACAATCGAAATCGGCGTTTTCGAAAATCGAATTTTTTCCGCTCAGGCAACACTGTGTGACTTTTTACTTTTACTTGTGACTTTTACCATCAAGTATTTTTCATCTAGCGCCTCGTTTATAAACAACTGAACTTATTTAAACGCCAGGGTTCTTCATTATTTAGGATTATAACTCTTTAAGGATTCTTCTTTCTTGGAATAATCGCTTACATCAATTTCATTTTCAACAAACGCAATCGATTTTATGATAAAAAATTACTCCACAAAGCCGCATACTTTTGATCTCTCTTATAGATATGCTAAAAAGATGGGGTCACTGAATTTTTCTTGTACGTTTTCTATTATATAACACTGAAAAAAACTGGGATATACAATATCATACTTCTGAACCGATTTTTCATCTTTTACCTATCTAATATTTATATTAATATGGTATCAACGATGATCATTATTAAATTAGATTAGATTTTGGTTAGAATTGATAATAATGTTAAAATACATTTATTATATTGGAATTGTATGTAGATTATATACACACCACAAAAATTATCGCATCAGTGGTATTTTGAGATATTTTTTTTAATACTCAATTTTAGTTTTTTGGGACAACCTGTATATGTATCAACTTGATAGATATTTCTGGTTTTTTATCATGGGCAAAAAATATCACAATTTCTTACAAAATGTTTTGTAAGCAAAAATGCTCGAGTAAATCATTTCTGTCTAGGAGAATGAGATCGAGAACTTTCTAAGCAAATTGTGTTATTGTATAGTGAAAATTTGAATTTATTTTGTTAATAATGGATGGTCCTCAACGTTTAACAAGACATGTGACGAATGAAGAAGCCGCTAGAATCATCGCGTTCATACAAGATGGCCGCAGTCAAAGATACGTCGCCGAGGTAATTGGAGTTCAACAAAGCACCATATCCAGAGTTGTTATTCGCTACCAAGAAACAGGGCAGCTAACCAGAAGACCCGGACTCTGCACTCAGACCAAATTTAGGAATGAAAAAAAATTTTTATTCCCTGTAATAAACATCTAACAAACTGTCAGTCCACGTAGACTCATCATATCCACTGTTTACCAATGAAAACATCGAATCGTAAACATAAATGCATTTCTATTGGCCGAAGCTGTCGGAAGGCGTATGTACGAGTACACTATTTATTTGAAATATTTCTGCTAGACAGTCTGTGACATTAGAAGTAATACAGCAAAGGGTAACAAATTATCCAGAATTCAATTATACCAGCTTAGAAACATTGCGTCATGTTTCGTCAGCATGTGGTTTTAAGCACAGAAAACTGAATAAACGTATGGCAATAACCGAATCGTCAAGGATAGTTCGATGACGATAAGATTATTTACGTCAGATAAAAGTTCTAATAAAGTTCTAATAGACAAATGGGAAACAAAAAGGGCTCGTCTGGTACTCTGTTAAACCAAACGCCCTTACAGCTAGGTACAATTTACTCGTCTATTTACGTTTTATAATTTAATATTCAGTTGTCTGTCTAAATAACTGCGTAATATATCCATGAAATTTGCAGACAACTTCAGTTTTTTTAATAGTAATTCCGCTACCACACCTTGAATATATTGGACAAAGAACTGAATCTTGTAGCGCGATAAATTATTATGAATATTACATACCTCAAACGTTCGTATTAATCTACAGTTCATATAATATAAGTAAAACAAAATAGAGATAAATAAATCATTCTGATTTGTCTGGTATGTAGTTATAAATTCATAATTTATGTGGCAACATTTTTGTTATAAAAAAAGTCCTGTATTTATTATAAAAAGTGAAAAGTTTATCACAATAGCAATGTCAGAAATAGAAAACATTTAGAAAACATCTACGGGGGTGTCTGAAAAGTGTCCAAACTTAACCTAAAGTTGTCAGCACTTATCAAGTTGGGAAATATAATTATTTGTACATACGTTGACAGATTCTAAATAAAATTTTAATTATGAAATTTAGACGCCTTTTCCTCAGTTTGACAATCGTATGAGTAAGTCGTTGTAAATATTTTTCTGAATATGGAAAAAATTGTATATCAAATTGTTATTAAATATCCATCATTTATGAACGTGAAATTTCGGATAGCTGAATTCAAACTTGGAATCAACTTGACAGACGACGAGACCTCAGGACGGGAATATTAATATTTTTTGTTGATAATGCATGTTTATATTTATACATGTTTTTAAATTATCGTAAGTGTGATAATTAGTTTATGTTTGGCAGATACATACAAAAAACATGTGGATTTCTCATTCTCGCATTATATTCGAGTAGAGGTAGATAATCGAGCAGCAGACAGGTGTTGCTCCGAGGACGCGTTTTTTTTAAATTCTCGGAATTACCTATTGGTTCCTTTAATTCAAAATTTTATTTGAATTATTCATCCAAAAATGCTCAAAGACAGCGTAGTCATGCATTTGATGGAGATTACAACTCCCCCTAACTTTCGAATGACTTTTTCTCTGAAATAGAGAGTCGTAAAGTCAAATGTAAAGAAAGTATTTTAGTATCTGATCTACACTTTTAGTCTGAGCTATTTTTATCGTAAAACTAACTGTTGGCCAAAAAATTTATTTTTGTTTTTGTGACCTTTGCATTGAATAAAATTTTTGGCATACATGGGATAAACGAGGACTATTTAGGAATTCATTATAGTAGTTCTTACGTGCCTGTGAATTTTTAGCTTGTTAGAAATGTTTGCAAGGTCGCTTTCAAGGATTTCAAAAGCAAAAAAGTACAGGATGCTTCAGTTGGAATGATAAAATTTATTATCTTTCTAGTTCAACAAAAGTTACAACATCGATGTAAAATTCTTCATATTATAAAAGCCCTTACAAACTAAAATATATAAAATGTGAATTATTGAATGCGTTTGTCTATATTTGAATAAACATATTTCGATTTCCGTAGGTAACTAACATTTAACCTTTTCTAGACATATTTGTCCATTTAGACGAGTATGTGCTAGAAAAGAACAAGAAAATTATTTAGTTCCGCCATGTACGTACACATTAGACTTTTTCCAAATATTGGAATAGGTATTTGCGTTTAAGTAACTTTTGTAGATATATACGGTTATATTTACTCTTAGTAGTTATGATTTTTAATAGACTTTTGCAAATATTGATCAACGTTATACCCACGGAATTGTATATGTAAACATTTGTACGGGTAATGAACTATTTTTATAATCTGTTCAATGTTTATCAAAATATATTGAACAAAGAAAAAACTACGAACCGAATTTGAAACATATTGAAATAGACCGATCGGAAATAACAAACACATTTTACTTATCAATGAATAACAAAATACGATCATATGAAATTCAAAATATTTAAATCCACCTACTGTTTATACACAAAGCTTACTGGAACATCCTTATCTCGAATAGGATGTTTGATAATATTGCGAAAATCGCATATAGCCAAGATTGCGTACATCTGGAATTTAGCGATGATTGCGTACAGGTCAGAATATTTGACTTAACTCACTATAAATATTGAAAAACCTAAATTCATTGTTATAAGGAATAACCAAAATATTAATATCATCCCTATTCTCACATTGAATGGAAACCAAATAGAATGGGTGCAAAAATATAAGTATCTTGGTTCAGTCATAAACGCTCAAATCGATACAGACGAAGAAATCAAGATCAGAATTTAAATGGCTCGAAAGGTATTTGTCAAGTACTCCTCAATGTTTGCAAACAGAAATATAAACCTCAACGTCAGAATCGGATTCATGGAATGTTATGTGTGGTCAGTACTGCTGTACGGAGTGGAAACCTGTCGCTCTATAAAGTCATCCTGAAGATACCCTGGACTGACAGAATCACCAACGACGAAGTACTAAGACGCATTGGTCGCAAAAGAAACCTGTTGACAATTATTAAGATAAGAAAAACATCTTACATAGGACACATCTTACGCAACGACAAATACCTACTGCTACAGAACATAATACAGAGCGGAGTAGAGGGTAAGAAAGGCATCGACAGGAAGAAGAAATCCTGTCTACGTAACATAAAAAATGGACAATTCTCAGCGTCGAAGAATTGTTTCATGTTGCGTGGCACAAAGACGCATTTAAAAACGTAGTCGTCAACATTCAATGAGAAGACAGAAAGAGAATAAGAAAAAGAGTTGGAATCTGGATACGAAGTCCTTGTTCAACACTTATGGAAGAAAAATAAAAAAAAGGTTATTTCAGATCCTAACCTATGCGAACACGTAGGTATAAGTAGGTTTATATTCTTGAAAGACAAACTATAGCATCGGGTGATTGTGTCGTCCTTTCTGGGAGACCTGATAAAAATGAACAAACGGGGCTTTTTTCTTTTTTTGCTTCTATCTGTCAGAAATTCAAATGACCGGAAGGTGAGACTTTATTTTAATCTTTATTTTCGGAAATGTATTTGGGCTGCCTCCAAAGGTATGTGACAGGAAAGAAATATTTGATTCGCTTTTCATATCAAAATACACGTGAAAATCATCAAACTCTCCTTTTTATGTGTACAGCAATAAACTACGTCCTGTATATTAGTAGATATATTTATATAATGTTGAATTATTGGAGTATACTGTTATCATCAGCTTTTTGTTTATTTTAATTTGGTCAGAACATTAATCTCAACAGTCACATTAAACGATACAAAGTTAGTTTGCGGCTAATCAAAACTATTTCTCAATTTATTTTTTATCGAATCCAATTAGTGTGAGTTATTGACAAATTTTTCAATATCGACCTTGATATAAATTGTTTATAATCATTTTTCAAATCTATGTGAACAGACAAAAAAATAATACCTGCTGGAGGATAAGATAAAAACACTTTAAATAATATATAATAAATTAGTTAATCGTATGCTCTATATGCCACTATTGAAAGTGTTGTGTTCATTGAAACATTCATAAGTGGAGGTTAAAGCGGTTGCAGCTCGTGGTACTATACTTTGAGTGTACATACAACATAAGGTGAAAAAAATTGGGGGTCGACCCGCCAAAAATATTCTTCTTCCCTATCAAATCGTGAAGCTGGGCAAGAAAATTGAGGAATCTCATCTAAAAAGTAATTGACCTCGAAACATAAATAAAAATAAAATCAACAATAATAAATTCATTAAAATTAAGAATCTTTTAAATCATTTGTCTCTCAGTAATTAACATTGCGATATCAGTTTACACCCATTGTACTTTTAAGAGTTTGGAAATGATATTTGGCTTATTATGTTATAGAAGGAGGCACTTGATAATTTAAATTTAGTAACATTTGATTTCTCTAGGATTTATAGTTACTTCATAATTAATTATCAAGGTTCGAATAAATACATCGCCCCAGTTTTTTTTCTTGTAGCGGCTCGGCCGATAACTACGTCATTAGCGCCGATAGCCTGACTAGAAAATTTACATAGAATGTATCATTATCACACCTTTGCTGTTATATATGTTTTTTAAAATATCAAAATACTCACTTTTGGTTCGAAATTTATATGTTCGGTACATTTTGATTTTAGCTTCTTTGGTACTTTTTACAACTAAATACAAAATATACAAAACAGGTTTAAATTTGTTAGCACCTGTCTCAACACATGAGGGTATTTTTAAATTAATACAAATTATTTCGACGTATTTTGTTAATCAAATATATGCTACGACCTACACAAAATACTAGGAACCACCGCAAAAAGGTTAGAATTTCACATTAATGATACATAAAGTCCTGCTCCCTAATTGGAGCCAATACTAATTGATGCCCTGCGGCTCGTAGTCTATCATCATGTCATCCTCGTATGGAATATCATAATTTTACAATACACTGTATAATTTCTCAAATATTCTCTACGTTAATCATGTTAACAATTGATTTATATTCATTTTCTGAGATCGCTCTCGATCAGTTAATGATTTCCACCCAGTTTTATTTTAATTATAATGATCTAGTTGTCCAATTAATTAAATTTTGGAATTATATAAATAAATATACATATATATATATATATATATATATATATATATATATATATATATATATATATATATAATAATTTCAAATTATCGATTAATAATCATTTTGAATTATTGAATAGATTAATATAGAAAAATTAGATAATTATACATTATATTAATATACTTACGATATTTATTTAAAATTTGAATTTGTAAGTTGTAGGTGTTACCTCCTAACAAAATAAATTAAGAGAGTTTGATATATTTTCCAAATCTGTTAAATTTTTCTTACACCTGCAACAAAATACCTCGTGTAGTGTTTATTAAAAAAAGTAATACAATATAAATCAAACAAAATACCGGTCTTTTTCCAAAAATATTTGGTGAAACACATTTTTCGTAAAATTTTAAAATTATCATTAAAAAGTCTATAGAAACGCGAGACAAGGTTTCGCGGTTTCTCATCAGAGCACTCTCGTCCGGAGTCTCGAATCCGAACTGGAGTCAATACTAACCAGTGCTGCTATTTGGTTCATGTAGTTACTCTTCAGTAGACGCTTCCCCCTCATATGTACAAGGTACGTCTAACATAAGATTTCCACTTAATCTCCTAATAGATATCAAAGTGTTTCTAAACTTCCTCCTGAAACTGGAAAAGTGAAAAGAAATACCTAAAAGTGGTTTTCCTAGGGTTACCGCCCACTAATAAGATCGTTTTTGACTGAAATTATCTGTGACGAATATCTGAGTATTTATACGGAATAGGCAACAGCGTCTTTTGAATGCTTTGAAAGCCATTATCTTATGTTCAGTCCTACTTTTGTAAAGTATTTAATCAACACAAATTCATAAGCATGCTTAATTGACATAGAGCTATTGAACATGGAAACTGACACGATGAATGGAGATCCATTTTGTTTAATGATGAGTCGAGGTAAGTATTGTGTTCTGATTGTTAAATAATTAGTCTAATAAGTATATCTCTGTTTAGGAAAAATGTCTTAGGCGTATAACTAGCAGCTGAATAAAATGGTTGGTCTTGCGATATTATCATCTAGAACAGTTTAGGAATTGAAAACAGAAACTCGATTAAACCTTTTGGAAAGCATGGTTGAGTCGTCCATTTGATAAAAAGTATAGTAGACTAAAATTAGAAGAAGATCATATGCTGCAACAGCATTACTTCAAAGGTATGATTTTAACAATGTATAGCAAGACATTCTGTCTAGACTGCCTTGTCGAGCAGGTTGCAACAATTTGGATAATTCCACGAGGAGGAAACAACTATTTATCTCAACAAGCAGAATAGTTAAGGCATTGAAATAGTTATACAACATCTGGAAATGAAGGAAACTCATAAGCGAGTCCGTGAAATCTTTTATTGGATGAGAAGAACCGGTACGACTTGTGCTTCGAGTAACGGGGCGCGTCTCAAGATAAAGACATCTACAAAACAATATATTGCTGGAAGCCTTTCCGACAGAACCACGTTAGATATCGCAGGATCAGTTCCAAAAATATGAGATTTCAAGAGGGAATCATAAAAATTGTTTAATGCTTTAAATATTGTGGACTTCTTTGAATAGAAGTTACAAGTTTTTTACAATTTCACAAGATTTTTCACGGATAAGAATACGTGACTGGAAATATTCTAAAAAACTCTATTTAAGGGCAGAAAAAACTTGTTAGTGCACGGATACCTTCTTGTAGCTAAGTATGTAGTTTGCATTAAAATTATTGAAATATGTGTTGGATTCAGAACATTCTTCACATAAGTGCCAACACAAAGAGCCGTTAATCACACTGATATTTTTTCTACAGAATCCATTGAATGTTTGTGCAAGCTAGAAATAAATTAAATTCTTGGTGTAGCTCGGAATTTGTTGTCAATTCCATTTTCAGACAAAGAAAACCACAGATGTTTATTGAATTTTTTTTCGGATTCTCAATCTATTGGTATTATTTTGTTATGGAAAATAAAAACTAGATTATTGTTGGTGAAGTAAGTATCCATTAAATTTCTATTCAGTTTCATAACTAGATATATTTACAAAATAGGGATCTGACATTATTAATATTAAATTGAATTATCATTCCAATTCCAATTCCATTGTCATTCCAAAAATATCATTTTGTTGAAGAAAAATTACTAATAATATATTAATTTGCACCTATGAAGATGTATTAAAACTGTGCCTTAACAAAATGCTGATAATATTCTAGAGACTTTCAAAACTATCTCAGTTTGGAATATTTTGTACCATATATAATATTTAATATTTTTTCATTTACCTATTAACCATTCGCAAAAAAGTTGTAATTGCATTCCGTCTCAGCAGTGTTCAGTTTCCCATTGAATAACTTCAAGTATTGGATTACATGGCCGAGAAATAATAGACGCAAGCTACATATATCACTTTTTTGTAATTAATTGAAATGTGAATTATTTTAATGAACGTTGTTTCCTCACCACAAATCAGTTGTTAGAAAAGTCATTTCGTAAACCGAAGATATGCTTTACTAATTAACTACAAGGTTTTTTAGAATGTCTTTCACTCCTAAAAGTTGTTCACAAATTATATTCGGATCAATATAATTTCATGTCTGTGCGGAATTAAAAACTTCACGATCTTCTGGTCCTGTCAACAGTTGGACAGTTCTTTGGCAACTTCCTTGACTCCTTTCTTAAGATAATAAATGTTTGTTCCATAATTTACTCATTTTTGGGTAGGGAGATTTGAGAACTTCGGGAAGATCAAGATAAATCAAGACCAAATGTAATAATTAAACATTTCTAGATCGAGCTAGGTTGGAACGTCAGTTTTTAACTATTTTTGAAACTAATTTCCTAACAAAAGATACATAAAATCAAGACGATCCATCAACAAAAACAGTATTAAGAAAAATAATAATATTTAGAAAATGAAATTAGAGAAAAATAAGATGGGTCTACAGCAAAAATGAAATGGAACTGTGCATAGATTATTATTAGAAAAAGCGAACATTTCATACTAATTTTGCAGTGGAACTCCTCACTCTTATTATTTCCTCAATGTAAGTAAAGAAAAAAAAAGTTTAGGTCAAAACCAAGGCATATCAAATGGAATATTGGATTTAAAAAATAATGATAATTTGATGAAAAAGTTATGAAAATTTCACCAAAAATACTGAAATCTCGATTTTAGATTTCATTTATTTCAAAACATCGATGTGATAATACTGGAACAAAAGAAATTAGGAGATGAAATAATAGAAATATTAGCAACAGGGCAAAGAATAAATATTCGAGGTTTATTCCAGAAGTATGGGATCTTTCCTCTATATCTTCACATAAATATCATATTCCATCATTGCCTTCTTTATTTGAGCCTTATTTATTATGTTAAATAACACATTGCCAGCGGTATTTCCATTTCCTAAGACAGTAATTGAAAACAGTTGTCGGAATTGTCTCAGTATATCATATATATATAATATAATATTAGTTTCCACCGTCTTTTCGTCATCGAACCGGTATTCTTTGTGCGGCATTTTTAATCTAGGAAAGAATCATGAGTCAAACTATACGATATGGTTCTTTGGTATAAATTGCTGTGAAAGGATCGATAAATGAGCTGCTTGCCGCAATATTCTCAAACTTCATCTTAATATTGTGTTTAATGTGTTACCTTTCCGAGCATATTTGGTGTACAAGCATATTCATAATTACAGAAAACAGTCTTCATTGAGGTCATCTGGGACCTCATTTTTTTCTAGGGCTCATAATCCTTCCAATATAGAACTTCGCTTTTTCTCTGGATATTATCCAGCTCACTTACTAAAATTGACGCAATTTTGTAGATCTAATTTTTGAGGTGATGCAACAACAAAATACAGGGGAAAAGCACACTGTAAACAAACGCCCGCTGCTCATGCACTTACTCGCCCAGTCGGTAACAGCCCATACTTACAAAGTAATAAAGATTCACTGGTGAAACTTATCCCCTACAACGTTCCTTGAAAGTTTTGGTGCGGAGATATGAAGAGATGCTCAATACTATTAGGACAAATCTCGTATAAAGCAGAAAAGAAGATATATCTTTGAAAAGAGACTCGAAAAGAAATTGAAACATTATTTACCGAAGAATAGCAAACTATGCTGTATCCATTGTGAGCAATGAAAATCGAATGGAAACCAAAACGAATTATTATGATAAGAGTATGAAATATAACGATATGGGATAAAATTAGAGATACAATAATAACATTGGACCTATATAATGAAATTGTTTGACATAATGAATCGGTGCTGCTATTGACACCCTCCACGGAAATTTTTATACAAACGGATCAGAATTAAGCTTTTTCCGTATCTCTAAGTCTTGCCGCGTGATCCGAAGTCGCCACAAATCTATCATCTAAAATCACCATCCTCCACGGAAAAAACTGTGGTCTAATTCTAATCCTGGAAACACGGAAATTTTAAAACTAAACTAACCTAACCTAACCTAATCATCACTATCAGCAAGCTTAGAATAAGAGTCAGAGAATAAATTACGAGATATACATAGCAATATCATCAATTCATTATTACTAAGGTTATTCTCACAATCAAATTATTTATTAATAATTTTTTTGTATAATTCATTCTAAATGAATGGAAAAAATATATTAGGATTAGAAATGGCATGTATGTCAGATTTCATCTGTAGGAGGTATTTATCCGTGGATGATATTTTTTCGTGGATGGTATTTATCCGTGGACAGTAGTCATCCGTGGACAGTATTCATCCGTGAGTTGAAGCTTATTATTGTAACATTCACTGCTGAAATTATAGACACGGATAAAGTTTCATTCGGCTCATTTCTTTAAAACTGTCCGTGTCTCTATAGTTGAAATTAGAATCACGAATTTTTACTTGGAGGATGCCAATAGACACTTCGATATTGAATAGTAGATTAAAGAATTGCAACAAACTTAATTTGATACAAAGAATTATAATGCAGAATGATAAGAAACTGAGAATATGATATTGGAAAACTCGTTCCACACCGTACTCACTTAATGGTAGGTACATAGTAAAATAATTAAATATTTATTATTTTCACAAGCCAGGTTATCATATTGAATTTCTTATTGCTTTCTACTTTTGTAGCTACGAGCATTTCACTTCACACCGAAGTTTAATCTAATAAAAAATATAATTCATCAGTACAAAACTGTCGTTTTAGACCTCCCTATTCATTAGACTTTTGTAGTTTTCTACTGTATTTTTACTTCACAAAAAATAATTAATAATATAGAATACTATCTGCCCAGAACGGTGTATGAAAAAAGTTTATTCACTCTTATTACGAATATGCCCAATTATAGGGACCGAAATCGCAGGAAACATAATCCCAATTACGATTTGAATGACAAGAAAAAAAAAGCGAAGTTTTTTATAAATAAAAAAATAAGAGTTGTTTTCCTTAATGTATAACAGCCCTAGGATACACATTTTATTTCTGCAAAATTTGATTTTCGTAAAATCCGAATAAAGTTACCATACATCACTTGAATGTCAGTACCGTGTCATGTCCATTCCTAGAATTTACCGATAAATTATTAATTTTTTTTGTCGTAACAAATGATTTAAACTAATTACCTTATAAATTCTAATGTTTATGATCAAACTGAGGAAAATTGATGCACTTGTTGTTTAATATCTTAAGTTACCATGTCAGTACCGTGGATAAATGAGTCAGTACCGTGGAACTCAAAATCCGACATTTGTGTCTTGCTCGTGATACTTTGAAGTTGTAGTAAATTCCTCTTAGAGTTTTATTTTTACAGTAAAATAGATGAATAATATGCATAAAAAAGTTAGAAAAGTTAAATTTTAAAATCTTGAAATTTTGAATACAAAAAATCACAGTTAGAACGGAATCACCCATGTGATGTTATTATTATGATCTTTGTTACAAATATTGATATTAAAGATGCTACAGAAAACAAAACTCAGTTACTTATATTCAGTATTATATTATTATATTTAGTTAGCGTTTAAGTAAATCGTTTTTATTGTTTCGAAAAATAATAATCAATATTTTGTTAATTTCAAGAAATAAGTTGCTTCTTATTAATTTCTCATTTATTTACAGCAAGGCACTTAATATAAAAAATATCTACGTATTTTCTATTTTTGAAAAGGTAGTGAAACAAACCTTTCAAATAACCATTAATAGAACTCCGTTTCTATTTGATATTTTCAAGGTTTCACGTTCAAAATATAAAAAATGGTGAGGCACGGTACCAAATTAGAACTTGTGAAGCATTGAATATTATCCAAAACGACATAACCTTATTTTTGCTGGTTTCTTTTCATCTGTATCTCACCATCATACGAATTATGATATTGTACAAACGTCATAGAACGTACAACGTTCATTTTTGAAAAAAAAATCCAAAAACGCTATTCATAAAAAAAAATTAACTAAAAAAACAAAAGTGATGAAAAAATACATACAATAAAATATAATGTTAATAGTAAAGAATCTGTTTTTATCTATTGTTTTTTTATAAAAAAAAACTATTTGTCAGTGTCAGTTTTACAATAAGCGTCTTGCCAATTTTATTAATATGGCTCCTTCAACTGAAAGAGAGAGAAGCAAGAGATTTATTTAACGAAATATATTTAGATAAACCTCAAAAGGAGAATTGTGGAACATTTAATGGAACGGGAAGTCTGTGGGCTGCTCCATCAAATAGAAGACCAGGCTCGTCGCTTATTCCTGATAGATATTTTGCTGTTATTAGAAGATAACCCTCACGCCACCACAACAGAAATTACTTTACAACAAAAACCAAATTTTCTTAATAGTGTAGTATTTCCAGACAAGGCAACGTTTAATGTTCAGGTAGGAATCGTTAAGAAAATGTTTAATGGTTTTTTATTTTTGTTTCCGGAGCTAATTTTGGTATTTCTAAATCTAAATCTAAATAATAAGAGAAACTTGGATCCTAGTAATTTTTCCAACAAGATAATGCACCACCTTATTAAGGTCTCAATGTTCGAAGATTTCTGGATAACCAATTTTAATGAAGGTGGTTTAGAAGAAGTGGATCGATGGAGTGGCCATATAGTTCACCTGATCTTACCTCCTTGAAAGTAACTAATTTTCTCATTTTTATTCGTATGTACTTAAATTCTCTTTCATAATGTCAAAAAATAAGCACAATAAAATCAAGTAAAAAACGTAGATTCCTATTCGACTATATTCGACGTATTTTTGCAAAATGAATATTGTACTCTTTACGAATTTTATGTATACATTTCAATTGTGCCTTCCTCGATATTTTTGGATAATGCTATCATTTCCTACGGATTGAAGACGGTTAAAAACTACGAGTTTACTACTGTTTAAGTCTTTATATAGAATCATTTTCTCCTAGTCCTTAATTCAGAGATAATCAAATCAGTATTTCTTATTGACTTTCGGAAGAAAACTTACTTTTACATATCAGTTGTACCAAAACACTATCTCTATATAATGGTCTATTTAGTCTATTATTATTCAACAACACATTGCCACATTGTTTTTGTGTACAACACTTAGACAGTCACATGCACTACAGCTTCTTAAGATGAAATACTATCAAGTCTCGTCACAACCACGAACTTGACTGTTTTGTTATCAGTAACAACAACGCACGAACAAATATAATATATATTTATAACACCAGATTTTTATTAGAACTTGTTAATCCAAACGATAATTAATAAGCCATACAATCATTTGGTATTAACTTTTTGGTTTATTTTCAATGCTGAAACAAAATTATCTGAACAAAAAACATAAGTTTACTTGAGTCCAAAAGAGCTTGATAATTACCTATAAAATATAACCTGACTTAATCTCAATTATAATTAAATTAATTAACCCAGTGATTCAATGTAGTACATATGAAACAAAAAATGACTTCAAGTATTAATGCCCATTTAGAATAATTCAATCCCTATTTATCCAATACCTCAAATGAAAAAAAAATAATTGTTACCCAAATGAATTTAAGCTCTATTCAATGTAACCAATAAATGAAATATATGAAATAATAAAATAATAAAATTTAATTCTCCAATTTATTTTCATAAATTGAGATTACATCATATTTTAAACTATTTTAATTTTTCATCATAAATTGAAATTTGCCCATTGTTGCTCAATTTAAAAAAGTAATTTTCACTTCACCTATAAACTAATTCAAATTCATCTCAAAATATTGAAATCAAACCCTAATTTTCATTTTGCCCATTATAAATTAATTCCAGTTAATCCATCTAAATTGAACTTAATCCACAGTTCATATTATAAATATTATGAACCAATTTAGATTTCTCCAGTCAACCTCTAATGTTATTTCAATTAACGGGAATTTATTCCCATGAATTGAGATCAGCCGCAAAGTTTTACTTTCAAAATAAACTAGTTTTGACTTTACCTCTAAATTTATTTAAATGTATTCCATAAATCAAAATCAAATCCCAAATTGCACATTATAAATTAATTTTAATTCATCATCACAAAGTGTCATTAACCCCCTAATTCCAATTCACCTACAACATTATTTCATTTTATTCCCATAAATTCCCATAACGTTACAAACAATCTAATGCAAATTTATTTCCTTAAACTGAAATCAACCCCCCAATATGCATTTCAAACAATCTACTTCAATTTATTTCATGAATCGAAATAAACTCCAATTTTTTACTCTAACTATAAACTAATTTTTTTTTATTCCCATAGATATAATGCGTCATTTTTTCAATCAAAGTATGTATATAATTACAAAATATAAACTAATCTCAATATTTTCCCATGAATTTAAAATCTTCAGTTTTCACTTTACCTAAAATCTGAATTAATTTAAATGTTAAAAAATTGGATATTGAAAAATCATTCTATCAAATCAAGAGATAAATTTCTCGTTTCATTTAACTAACCCAAAAATTAAAAAAAAGTCGACTTTCTCCTAAGACATTATCTAATGTCTTATCTAATCCCTAATAAAAAATTATCGGTTTTTGATCATTGATAAAAATAATTTTCTGAAATAAAAAATATCAAATAGTTTATCAAAATTTGTCTTAAAATAACTAAGGTTTCGAATGTTTATTGATAATTATATATTCATAATATACTAGGTTTTACCCGCGGCTTCGCTCGCATCGAATCCATTAAATAAGTATCAGAAATCATTATAATAGAAAAGAACGAACTCTGTAGCTATATTAGAACCTGAGATATAGATCTTTGAATGTAGAAAAATTGCCAAAAACCTACAAAAATCCATAACTCCACATTGAATGTCCGCGCCTAGCTCCTCTTCAACTCAACCGATTTAAGTGTTCAAAAACTCAAAAGGAAGAGGATGTTTCAGCGGTGTTTTTAAACCAAAACGAAGTCTCTATCTAGAATAGAAACTTTGATATTGAGGATATAACGTGTGTATGTGAAAGACTCCCATAAGTGATGTACAGGGGGAAATCGCATTTGAGTATAACTTGAGAATGGTGAAAATTAGATGAAATCCGATGGTTGATGGCTGATCTGTGCATCAATACCTTTCATTGAAAAAAAAATTATGCAAATCGGTTGGGTAGAACGCCTGAACGGACTCGGAATGGAAATCATCAATTTTTTCAATATATAAGATATGTAAAACTTCATAATAGTAGTAAAATATAAACAAATTACTTTCCAAAAAGCCCAAATTTTCATCATTCCATTTTTTGAATTTATAAAACAAATTAAGAAATTATCAATACGTTTTAGAAAAACTCATTTAAAAAAGCCGAGTAACGCTATTTAATTCTTATTCTCAAAAACGTTTTTCACAAAAAACTTTTTTTGTCATCAAGATATTGTTAAAATCTTGCAGTATCTCATAAAATAACTGGTCATATGTTACTTGCTGACGCTTCAATAACAACGAGACGCCGTCATGATTATTAAACTTTTATATTTGAATATATGTGAATATCGCATTCTTCTACTGTTCACAGAAAAACGTTTTTTTTTATGTACATAAACCCAAATGAATCAATATCTAACTATGAAAGGCAATTCCATCCTCGGACTCTATTTCTACGTAGAACATAACTCCGAAGCTGGCCCTTCACTTTCCAAGTTGACCTGTGCTATGTAACTTATGATTGTCCTAATTAATAATACTTGGCAATTTGAAGTTAGTCTCGGTAAATTTAACTGTAAATATCTCATTACAACTACTGCAAATCGAGAAATTTACACTAATTTGGTCTCTAACCTTTGATAACTGAGACAGCACGAATAGAGGGACTAGTTTCAGTATTATATGATCACATTTCAGGATTATTTCCTTCTTATAATTGTCTATTATGCTTACTAGCTCCTACTACTTCGTAACAGAAAATTAATTTAGTAGCTATGACAATACCCAGCGCAGCTACTTTTGATTTAATAATGATAAGTTCTTATTCTGATTTTATTTTTGTGCAATAAATCACTGACACAACTACATTCGTATGAGTACCAAAAATACTGAAAGGTGTCGTGAAAGAAAACTGATTGAAAAGAAGAGATATTTTTATAATTGTGTTTATGCATATCGATAGGTTGCATTATATAGATGATTGAGAGTTTGAAATATTATTAATTTAATAGAATTGATTAACCGCTAAAAATTTTAACGGTAGCTAAAAATACATTTTCCAGACTAAGTAGTTGTTAATGCATATAAATATAAATACAAAATTTTATGAAACTAATCTGGTTGGACCATTACACTATCTTTTTTTAGCACGTGGATGTTTTTGTAAGTATATATCTGGTTAGTTGATTTTATAAAAAAAAAATATTATAAATCGATGTAAAATAACACGAGTGTAGATGAGATAATTGGAAAAAATAATTTGGAAATAGTAAGAAAGATTATTGGTTTCAAGCATTTGAAAGTATCGTAAACACGAATGTAAATTCGAGCATTAGAATAATATAACAAATTTTTCGTGAAAGTAGGCCAAACTTACGATTTCTGAAACTGTAGTAGTAATATTTATTTGGCACTATTTCTTCAAGTATTGATACGTTGCTTCATACCTCTTCCTCGATTTTTGTGACAGCTTTGACAGAGTAATATTTGTTGTGTCTTTTATATCAATTTGGAAATTAATAATTTAAAATTGTGTCAATTTTGCTTGCGATGCTGTAGAAACCACTCAAAGGTGTCCATGTTTTCGGACAAAAATTTCTATTCAAATCGATAAAAATCCAAGACCAAATTCTGCGCAAAGAATCTTTCATTCTTCAAGAGATATAAATATAGTTACTAGTGTCAAGCTTTATTGTCAACCCTCGCAATCGCTTGGGCGCAAAATCGTTCTCGATTAATAAATATTTTCTATATTCGTTTAGTATAAATAATTATTTTGTCAGATTTAACAAAACTATTGATTCCACCAATTTTATATATGATAATGCACGGTATTACTTTATGAAGCATATTTAACATCTATATTAATTAATTTGAGAAAAATATTTTTTAGAACTAATTCAAATGTTTGGCGCTGTCTAATGTAGTAAATGAAATTTTATTGTTTCAACAGTCATAAAATAACCCATTAAATACATACTCTTCCACTTTTCAAAATGACCGATACCTACCGGTCTGTCAGAAAAATATTGCACTGCATGCTTGCTTTCAAAGCATTTTATTCACGAAAAATAGACGCTGGAAAAAGAGATCTTAAACAATTATACAGAAAATAACCATTGATTAGTGGAATTTGATCTAAAAATTATTCAGTAGAGTTATAATTGAGCAATCATCAAGTAGGGTTAACCCAAATTTCCACGATAAAATGTTTATAAGACGGTTCTTTAGTTGCCACTTATTTGGTGACATCACAACGTTCATAAATTCATGAGTACCGATTATATTGAATATATTCAATAACTATCAATGATTTTTAATAAATAGTATTGTATTATTTATTTTAAAAATACGAGGGCGCTTTAATAAGTTCATGGTTATTTCAATGGATAGAAACCATTCTATTTTTCCACGTAATTTCGTTTGAGAATTATAATTTAAGTATTTATTGCTCTCAAAAAATAATATGCCAACAAAATAGGTATTCCTTTGAGAAATGATTTCATCGATGGAGTCGAATCTCATTTAGATTAGAAATCAGAAATTCGGGAATAAATCTAGAGAATAGTGTAGATGATAGAGCAATTCGAATCATATTTCTTGATTTTTTACAATGAATACTGCACATGTATGCACTCTAGTTTTATCCAAGTGCAAAAGAAGTTTTGAAGTTGGAATAAAGTACACCATTTTATAATTTTAAGAAGACTATACCGCATGAATCATAAAAAAAAGTTAGCTGGTGTATTGTGGTGATTCCATGGCTATAAGATTCGTCCATATTACTGTTAAGCAACGTTAAATTCTCCAGCTATATTGTCATTCGATTACCTTGGTGGCCTTTTGAAATACCCAACTTGAGGGAAACTTTCTCATATTCTCATTCAAAATTAAAACTAATTGGCTTTCACGAACTTAAGTACTTTTCTCCATTTTTTCCTCAAATTCCAAAGTAGTCTGCTGTCGAACACAAACTGAATGGTGCAACTTGTTAACAATTTTGCAGACATCATGCCATAGATAAGGAGAGCCATCCTCGTAAAAAAACTATAATTCAATAAAATATGATGATTAGTACTAAAAATTATTTATGTGCTGCTATTCATAATCAAACTGGCCTAATGCAGTAATCCTCTCAGATGTCAGGGTCTTTGTGACCAATAATTATAAATGAATATGATAAACGACACATGTTTTAAAAAGCATTGAAAAACCTATTCAATGATACTGGCATCGTTTCCATTTATATTAGTTTTGATGGATTGAACTAGAAAACATAATAATTCCATTAGAGATTGATTATTCCGTACTTATTTAAAACAGTAGCTCAAAATGAGTTCGATTGATTATTAAAAATCTGTTTCATACTCGTCTACATTTTCGAATATATTTTCCAAAATACGTTGTTTAAAAGCATGAATATTATCTGGTTTACTGATAATATACATGATACCCTATTCTAAAATACCCCCGAATCAAAGGTATGAGGTCTAGTAGCCGAGCTAGTCGTTCCTCGTAGTCCAATTCATCGATCTCAATATTCCTCAGCCAAATATCACCGTCACCGTACGAAGGTTCGCCATTTTTTTCAAATATTTTTCATTTGGAATATTTGCCAAAATTTCGGAAATTAACGATTGCGTTACATTATATGTCCAGTCTTCTGTCATGGTTGTGTTCTGAGAGTTGATAAACCGTTTGCAATTTAGATAGGTATCTAGCTTTTATCCGCGGCTTCGCCCGTATTGTGAAGCCATTATATAAGAGATCATTACCATAAAAATAAATCAATCAATATAATAATTATATTTTATTGCTTGTCTGGGATTACATACATACATACTATGAAGTTACAAAAACTTTATTGAAATACAACAACAAACGTTAAACAATTTAAAAAAATATAAATGCAGAGTATTAATAAAGATATTTTTGTAGTTATTTCGTCGACTGCAAATATGTGTAAATTCCGAACAATAGTCACACGCGAACGGGCTACATATAGTTGACAATGAAAGAATCGGGGATTTTCTAAATGCACTCCCGATATCTGTAATATCTGCCCTTGAGCTTTGTTATGTTTTGAATTGGATTAGAAGGTCAGTGGGAACAATTGAAATCATAATGAGTAGCATCTAACTAAAAATTACACCTAACCTCAAAAATTTGTTTGAAGTTGGCGACATCTGTTAACTTTCATTCAAACTTCAACAGAGATGAACAACAAAGTCAGAATACGAACAATAGAAATTGTTATTTGAAATTTCAGTCTAAATAGTAAAATAATATACCTGTTTAAAGTGCTTTCCTGATAGAATAACAACCACACATCTATGTGCATTTCGAAAACGTGCTAAAAATTTTAGTGTTACAAACGTTCTCGTTGCCAATAAAACTCTTGTGTCCCTATTTGGTATTTTCGTACTTACATTAACAAATACATTTCCAATATTTAACTCCATCATTCAGATTAATTGTTATCTCACGAGGCTGGGAAGTTAGTTAGACCCGACGTCTGTAGACACAAACTTTTAATAGTTCTTGAATTTTCTCCTTCTAGTCCACATAATACTAGGTATATGTCCCGCTTCAAAAATCACTTCACTTTCTTTTAGTGGTCGGCTTATGACTCCAATATATCTCATGATGTTAAATAGGGTTAATTCTATTTTCGACATTTTTAGACAGATTCTTAAACACCTTTTGTTCTAACCACACAAGCACATTTAGGATGTAAAACCAATTTTAAAAATAAAGAAAATCCTACCCAAATCACTGAAAACACTTGAAAAACTACATCAAACACCCTTTCAGATGTTGTTGTTCACCGCTATGGAAGCCAAATTTAGCGCCATCTAGTGACACATGATTTTTGAAAATACTGCGTATATGACGACAGTACAAAATAACATTAATATAGAAAAATTCCAATCAGATGAAATTATAGTCCATTGGATTGGGTATTGACGTGACCGTCGGTATTATAGTACTCAGGGTTGGAACTTTATTACTGGAATGCTAGATGGCTTCAAAGAAGCTATATTTGGAGATTTTCTGACAAATAATTTTTTCATCTTTCGTAAAGAATGTTACTTCTAATACCTCCAAGAATATGTGTACAAAGTTTCATGATGATCAGTTAAGTAGCTTTGACTTAAAAAACAAACATTCATAATATTAGAAAAGATTTTTTCACAATCCTTTGATGGAGATACCGAATTGTGTGAAATCTACTTAAACACTAACAATAGCATTATCCTCGAAAGGCTTCCTTGAGAGAAGCTTACATTAGATTAGATTGTCATGAAACTACGTCCAGTATCTGGGGACAGTTTGTGATAATCTAGATTCTATATTTAAAGAAGTAGTAAATTGTAAAAAACAAAGTCATTGCACATTTATTACTTTCCCCCCTCAGTTTGTTACAATAATCAATACAATCATGATCAAAGTAATTGTTTTCCAATTAATAATTCGTTATCTTTATTATTACACGAATATTATTTCTGGGGCAATCAATATTTTTCAAATTGAACTAATATGGATCTGTTCCCAAATTAAACGTCCACAAGCCGAGCCTACGCTCTGTATGTATCAATAAGGTGATGCCAATCATAGATAATACAAATTTACGCATTTTCATTATGAAATTACCCAAAATATGGTATTTGCTTATCCACTATTATAGTATTGTTTATTTTTTCCAACAGATGCAAAACTCATATCTTTAATAAAAGGATTACGTGACATTCGAATAAAACTTCTGATGATTGATATATTCAACAATCATGCGAGATAAAATTAATACTATAGAAGTATCCATATAATATTTTTGTTAAATTAATACCCAAAACAAAATAATAATATTGATACGTTCATTTATAATATTTGTTTATTATTTTCATCTACTAAGTCATGTATTCATATTACTTTCATCAGTTTCATTAATTTCGTTTGATAATTATTACAATATTTTTACCTATCCTCACTTATGTACTATACTATAAGATTATATTTGTGTATCCATTTTAAAAATCAAATTATCAAATGAAACATGCGCCTATCTGCAAACATCTGAAAATCGGAAGATCTGTAGGAACTGTACAAGAAAAAAAGTAAAATCCAGTTCAAAAGAACGACTGAAATGCAGCTTTCCCAAACAGTCACCATACAAATCGACAAAGTTTGAGCTTCCTCCTTAGAAATAGGCCACTTGCAACCTCATCTACTCATTGACTCATTGCACCCGCATCTCCTTGTCGTCTTCCCAGTGCTTTGTTGATAGACTTCAATCTTAGGTATAAACGTGTGCTAATCCCTATATAAGGACCAAATACAAGAAATATCTATAGCAGAAATGGGAAGATGGAGTTTGGATAGTAATAGTTTTTGCTATAAATTTGTGGTTACCATGGATTTTTCAGTTTGAATAAAAATTTGTTGAATTTGTTTACTTGGTTAATATCTAGAAAATTATATACGATAATGGGGGTACATCTACTGTGGCTTAAAAAGGGGGAAATGGGTGGAATACTCGATATTAAGTATGGATTGAATACGCAACAAAATAAATTGCAGCAGGTTTTGTCTTAGACACTCCTATTAAAGTAACTTTAAAGACTATAATCATATAAACATGAATAATTCGCAATTTCCTGACAAAATTGAATATTTATTTCAATATCGTCTCGCATTTTGAAAAATTTTAACCTTCTTACGCCAGTGCCACGTTAAATTTGATTGTAGGATTTATATATATTTCATAGTTACCGGAAGCACTAAGAGAATAATGTGGAGAAGATTGGTACCGAAGAGTACAAGTAATGTCATGTTATAAGAATCATGTATTTTCGGTTTAATAAAATTTTATGAAGTATCACAATGTTACATGGAGCAGTCAAGAAAGAACATGGATAAAGATACGCGTAAAATATTAGAAAGCAGAAATAGGGATGGAACCTTGTAGTAAAGAAAAATTTCAGAATTCTGATAAGTGGGAACTTGGTGTTATATTGAAAGTAGATCTAAATAGACCTAGATCTCATTTTGTTTAATTTAACGATAATGGAAACACACTCATAAGGAATCGGAGATTCTTGAGAAATTTCGATATAGATGATTTTCAAAATGATTTTTTATTTAATGAAATACTAGATTGAGTTGAAATTAAAAGTTTCTCGGGAACCCTCCATTGTTAACAAAATGATGATGATGAGATAATAGTATGGACTGCCCAACAGAGGTGCAAAATGAATACGAATTTAGAGGATGGAGAAGGTGCAACTGCACTCATCTTTAAAACTATGTTATATTTCAACATTATGGTATTTTTTGTATGATATGGTAGCTTAAGTTTTTGAACAGTCAATCAATATGCTGTCTCATAATGTTCCTTTATTTGGCTTCAAATATAATCACGCATTATTAACACCAATAAAGTACTAACTTATAACAATTGAATGAACAGTGTGAAAATAGAATATAGAAATGTGAAAAGTCCCTGACACTACCAGACAATCAGCGGATTCCAAAGAGCAATAAATAATATTAAAATAAATCTTGATAAAATCCATAATAACTCTAACTGCAATACTCAATTATGCCAAAATCTAAACTGTAATTTCTAATTGATGCAGAAGGATCTGATACAAGCATATCTCCGAAAGCTTCTACCTTTTTCAACTGAAATCACATTCACGTTGACGGACATGAAAATATCCCAATATTCAAACACCTTTAGCTTAAAGAAATTGACATCTTAGAACCCATCGACCTAGAATTTCCGATTGCATGCTTTGATATCTTATCAAAGTAAATTACCCACATTGAAACTCGTCAATATTATTATTACTTTTGACACCAAGTATAATCGAAATTACGTCAACATCTTCAGTGTCGACATTCTCCTAATCAAAATTAAAATATATAATATTTAAATACCTGAATCTATCCATACCGCTACAAACGGTCACATTAACGACATATATTTATCTTTGCCATCAGTGCCTATACATTTCGAACATACGAAAAATACGCTACAAATGATCTTTCATTAATTGATAAAAAAAGATATTTTCTATAATGATAACTTCAATTAAATTTTTACTTCCGCCATTAAGCACAAGATAAGAACAAAAGATGAAAATCCAATTTACGTTAAAGGTTTCCGACATCCGAACGCAATCCAGGAAGAAATTTCTAGACAGGTTAATCACTCGATAAAAACATTATTAGACTCTCAATTTCGATTGTACTAAAGAAATCCAAAAAATCCCTATGATGACGGACTATCGTCAATTAAATGATTACACTATAGAAGATAAGTATCATCTTACCAAAATTAGAGACATTTTAGATAATCTAGGAAAAGATGCATATTTTACTGCACTTGATCTAGATCAAGGCTTCCATCAAATTTAAGTCCACCCAAACTCCAATGAGAATACAGCTTGTTCTATACCCCATGGACTAGTTTTTACAAATGCTATTTGGAAACAGATCTTTCATATAAATGACATCATTATTTTTTCCAAGTACCTACAAAAACACTTGATTCAATTTACTGCAGACTAAAAATTCAATTAGACAGTTCTGAATGTCTGACGAAAGAAATCGGTTGTGACATTGTGACTAAGGCACTAATCCTAGTAAAATAGAAGCCATTAAAATATTCCTATTCCAAAGACAGTGAACGAGGTCAGATCCTTCTTAGAACTTATTAGATATTACAAAAGATTAATTTCATACTTCACGATGCACTCGAAAAGGAGCTATAATGCCAATTACAAAGAAGTTCAATGCAATTCCCCAGTTATGTAGTACCGCTATTTTTGGAAACTTTTGTTTTGACAACCGACACTCTGTATTATAAAAAACAATAATCTCATATCCTATATTTCAAAACTTTGAATTCCGCCAAGCAAAATTATTCAACCATTGGAAGAGAACTTCTGCATAGAAAAATTTTTTTCTATGCAGAGCTGGGGTTGGGTTGATTTTTTTTATATTGATTTTATTTAGGGTAGTATTCGCTCAGTGAGTGTATCCTCTGCCAAGCGCTGCGGTAGTGACCATTTGTCTGATAAACGAACTTACCAGTTTTCAGAGAAATCGCAGAAGACCTGCAACACCAAGGAATGGAGCTTAAATTCACCTAATGATTATATGGGAATCATCGAGGAAAACTAAAATTTTATGGTAGAAGCTGGTATAAGCCGCACGAAAAAATAGGGAAGTTTCCTTGTTGGGATTTGAAGAAAGAGGCCGTCTATTAGCACTGGGGATAAGAATGGTATTTGCGCTCAAGCGTTGCTTGCTTAGTTGGTAGGGGTACCGTGTATACAGCACCAAAGTATACATGGTCGGACCGCTCTTATTTATTATATCTACCTCTTTCTTCTACGTCTTCTTTGTTGTCTAATGAACATTTTAGATATCTTCATCAAATTAATTGTTGAATTATCAATGTGATCTGAAAAGAGTGGAAAAATGATACTACTCTGTTGAGGAAATGTATTTGATTTATTTTATCATCATCCACAATTCTATTTATACAGTTAATACAGTTAATCCTCAAATTTCTCATAATCGTTTAGAGAACAAACGTCTGGCATATCAATATGAGGTTGTAATATTCTTTGACATGAATGAATACTCTAATCTTTTCTCTTTTAAGTGCTGAATTATCAAAATTACAAGCTTTCAAGTAAGATTATCCTTTTGTTTCTGGACATGTTTTTATTGATTTCTCAGCAAAACAAAGCGCGAATAAAAATCATACTTGAATAAACGACGTATGTTATGAACGTTTATATAGATGTGAAAAGATTTCACGATATTTTATTATAATAATAATAATTTATATAATAAATTGGTTCTTTTCATTATCCAATTATTGAAACATGAATTTGCATATTCATTCATTTCACTTGATTAAAGGTATCATTTAATTAGAGGTAACTGTTCAAGCGCCATTTGAATCGTTAAGAGATAAATAGAAATGTTTTTCACAAAGGCCAGCACAAAATCAACTAGGATTTTCAAAATGATTCCACATTTTTTATAGCCGTTTTGCTGCTTTCCTATATATCGGCATTTATTATCTCGAGAACTACATGGAGCTTCAAAATTTTCAAATAAAAATACCTACATATTTATTACAAAAATCACATGAGTTCGATAGGATAATTTTTTGTGAACCTAAATATTTCGCATTGCGTAATTTGCAGTTTTCAACGACCTTATCTTCTTTCTTGCAGGATATCTAGAAACTGATTTCTACCATTCCTAAGATGTTTAAGAGTGCTAACATCTAAGACTAAAAGAAGAAATCAGTTTTTCCTTCTAAAGAAACAGCGAACTTCCTCTAAAATGTAATGAAAATTTTTCGTCCAGTTTTCCTCAAACTTTCCAACGTCTATCCAGGGTAACATGAGTGAGAAATGTACCAACCTCTATTTGTGCTAATGTCCTATCAATTAGCACGAATTAATTGAAGTTGAGGGTGTTTTGACATAATAATTTCCAACATATCATGTTGGAAACCATTAGGATCTGTTAATCATCTAATTAAATGATAAAAAGTGTCCTCTATTTTACCCTCCATTAACGTTTCATCTCGGATAACTTAATTTGTCTTACATTAATGTGACCTAACTTCAATTTATTATTGTATTTGTTAAGATTTATTGTACACTGACCGCTCTTAATGGGAACCAACGTCATAGATAAGCGAATCCACGTGTCCCTTAGACACTTCCATTAACGTATCAAATTACTTACTTTTATTTTATATTGATGTGACTCTAATGACCATTAATATAAATATTTATAGCTTTTGTGTAAAATAGGTTTTTGATACTTAAAGCGGTTTGTAAACAGATACGAGGTGTTTAATAGTTTGGCATTCGTCGAGAATGGTAGTAGGATTATTGCTTAATTAATTATTTTCTTGCATAATAAATAGTTTTTTTACAAAGTAGTTTTAATGTTTTAATACAAAACCATCATTGGTAAGCCTGAAGCTAGACTACAGAGGGATTTGTCAGGGTGCTCTCTACTTTCTACTAGGCTTAAACGTACCACTAACTTGGGTATTGAATGGCAACAACGGGATTATACAACTTAAACGAATTCAAAGGGTATTGTATTACATTTTTAGAGACATTTGTCACAATTAAATTCAAATTAATAGATCATTTAGTAAATAAGAATAACTGAATTTATAAGAAGCAATCTGATCGCTAAGTCACAGTCTTCAAATCTGAATCGATGATTACCACAAAATATGCCATTATTATGAAGAAGATTACCCTCAAATTTTATAAACAGATTTAGCTTATTTAGTATTCATATCCTCGGTTAAAGATCGACGTCTATGAGGTCGATTTTTTACACTTTATTTAAAAATCTATTTTGTTTTCCCGATGTCTATGTTCGTCTGAAGAATACCCGTGTTGTGGGAAATGATGATTCATCTGATCACATTATAAAATTGACTGAATTAGGGGCGTCTTCGTAACATATTCAGAATTCTAAGCGCTTTTGTTCTTCTCTAAGAAAATGTGCTGATAGTAATTTGTGCTTTTACAACTCTCTATTTATTCCTGAATAAGCTAATTTGAGCTTATATGAAGATTCGTTGATTTTCATGAATTAGAATAATAACTATATTTTAGCTGTACTTCTAAAAAATTAAAAATACTTGGTATCAATAAATAAATACATAAATAAATGAATTGGTACACGTCAATGCCACTGAAATGGAGTTTCAATCAATTCAAAGTGAGTATTCAAATGTGATGATTACATCACGTTTTTCACTTAACAAATCCATATTCACATTTATTTCAAATCCCAGATTATTGATTATTTTCATAGTTCTCATATTCAATGTAAATAGGGAAGTTAATTTAACTAATTTTTGATTGTATAAGATTATACAGATTGAACTAAGAATATTTCGGACAAAGGATTGTGAATCGCAGCAAACGAACTGGCTGGAACCAACTTGCTCACATGTTATATATAGACTTTTCTTAAGCCTTTGATATTTTGGAAAGTATGTTAAAACTGTAGAAGAAGAGAGAGTACTATTTTTAAAATTATTAAGGAATTGAAACCAAACTAAAAAACTAGAATTGAAATAAAGAATTTTCTAGCATCAGATGACATAATCTTGATCTTATTAGATTTATAATGACGTAGAGAGCATCACATATTCCTCTAAAATCGACAACATACATCTGAATCTCTAAAATTAAATCGTAAGTAAGAGTAAAGAACTCAGATAATGTAAAATCGCAATTAACAATAGTAGAATTGTTTTATTTTGTTCAGGCCCAAATATCTGATATCAGAAAATAATGGAGATCTAAAAAATAAGGGCCAGATAGACGCAATGTAATGTGTTCCAAATTTCCCGCTTCAAGGAAATGTTCTTCTGCAGCAGGGAGTTTTGTGCGTCCAATGTTGATACATACCCGAAAAAAATCAACAAAAATTTCAATTAGGTTAGCCGCCTGATGGTTAGGTTAGGTTAGGCAGAAGCTAATGACTCTAGATGTATGACTGTAAGAGTATTTTTCAGAAAGTGAAAGTTGTAATGCAAAAACACTCTCATCCTCTCACTTTTCTTACACCACACAAAACCACCCAAGTGCTTCTCACCGTAGAGCCTCTAGATGTGACGTTTATGAAACTTTTGGAAACGAATTACTGAAATGTTTGCGATCAAACATAGGTAAAGTCGTAAGTTTATTTGATCACCATATGATGATTTCTTTATTAATGATGACTGATTGATATTTGATATTTAAACATCCCAAATTCTACTTTTATCAGAAAATTTCACTCTAACCAAAATAATTTAATAAAATCATTTTCATGTGAAAATAAATATTCATATATTCATACATAGTTTTGGTATCAATTTGAGTAGGACGGTTTGACCGGCAATATCTACGAGTGAAAAAAGTTACATTACTCACAAGTTTCATACAAAAAATTTTCTACGACCGTAGACTTAAAGAAATTGGACAAACCTTTAATCAATTTTTATTTTGTAATAGTAATATTAAAAGTATAACTGTGAGAATTATTAATTTGAAGTGAAGAAGATTGGTACTTGAATTGGCAAAATTTAACGAATTCAAAGAAATAACAGCAAAATTTTTGAAAAGGTATTGATACCTACAACTTGGATTTTGCATTTTCCATTTCTATACTGCAAAAAGAATTGATCTATTTTGACATTGGTTGGCCGTTGGTTTTTATATTTTTTATAAATGTTTACCAAGCTTAATCTATTGTCAGTTATTTCACCAATAAATCGACGTTGAACATTGTTGTATCAGGTACTGTAATAATTAAAACATTTCCGGTATTATTAATATGGTTACACTTCATTTTATATAATTTCTCCCTCCGCAGAGCTCCTGCGAATCCGAATATTAAAGCAACCTGGAAGATGTTACAAATAATATCTAAGCTTACATTAAAATTTATTGCTGTCATACCTTTGCATGAGATAATGATCGTCTGGAGCTTGCAACAGAAACTTATTAATTTCTTCGCGGGAAAATGTTTTAGATTTTTTGGGTCAACAGCCAACTGTGTGAATGCAAATGAATGAAAAAAAATCATTTCTATTATGCGTTATTTTCAACAAATAGCAGTAAACGAGATATAATCATTTATTTTTTAATGGAAATTTTAAGTTCGCTCTTCTTGCAAATCTTTTCACTCACAAAATAAATCGTAACTTTTAACACTCATAACATAACCTATTTTTCTCTTAGTTCCTACTTATAAATTCAATGTCGAAATGTCTGTGATACTTTGTTTTTAGAAGTCGTTTGACCGCACATGCTAGAAAACAATAAAACTGAGGTGGCAAGCATTAATTTCCCCTGTCATAAAAAGTTTATTTTAACATTGTGTAAATCTTGAAATCACTTTAACGATCATCAGTGGTAATTTGCAAATAGACAAATAAATAAAAACCTACGATATTCTTTCTTAATATATGAAAAATTTCATACTAGCTTTTTAGGAACCAAACCTACACAATTCAAACAAAACATCGTCATAATTTGTTTGGATACTTTTCTATCACAGTTTTATACTAAAATAGTTCTTAGATACGTAATTATGCGGCAATTGCTTTGAACCTTCGTAATACAAATCGTAAATCAATAAAAATCCACTTATTTACGAGACAGTTGTTTGTTGTTTTATCGTAATATCAAAGATTAAGCTTATATATTTGTAAACTCGTTGATATTAACTGTTTGAAATAAATAAAAAACCGATTATAGTTTCTTAATTTGAGAAAATAATGGAATGATCACTAGAAGTAAATCCATTCCTCTTATTTAATAAATGTGCAACAATATTCAACAAATGATATTTGAACATACAATAATTATAAGGAGACATTCTTTCCTATTTGAGGAGATATTTAGAGATAAGATTTTGTTAATAAATAAGAGGATATTCGTGACTTTTTCCGCATATATACTAACTTGTTTAACAATGTTCATAAAACGCACGTTTTTACTCAATACGCTTGAAATTTTAGTGCAAAAAGGGCGCAACCAAGTAATCTACAGCTGACTGTAGTGTATCGTTCCATAGCTGGATAACTTGTAAGCCAGGAAATTGACACTTCGCTTTAAACCCTGGTGTGGCAGATTTGTTTCATTTCGTAGTTTGTCAAATTGAAATGCGTAAACCTGGTATTTGCTTCCCTTACTTAAAACGAACTTCAGACAGTCTTGTATCTGTTTGCTTGGTGGAAAACCACAAACTAAAATATTATTTTCGTCAAGCAGTTTTATAGCCATATAACAGTTAACATATAGGGTGTCAATTTGAGAACGTACCGTCATATAGAATCCTTTTGCGGAAACGGATACAATCCTCAAAATATTAGATAAAAAAGAAAGTTACGACTAGTTTTATTGGAAGTCGTTTTTCAAAAGAAAATGTACAACATGATGGCCTGACTTAGCCCACTAGATTTCTTTTTGTGAAGACATCTAGTATGATTTGTGAAACACAAAATTTAATTTGATAGTTACTTATTTGTGTTACTGTCAAACATGATAAAATATCTTCACGGTTTCAATCGATTATTCAAAAAGAACTGTGAAGAAAGTATTCAATATTTATTGATAGGTGGTTGACCGACATATGAAATAAGTTATATCGTAACCTCCATTTTCATTTGAAATTGTATAGTTCGTGCTCGCCCCTGTTACAGGGTTGATGAAATTTAATTAGAACTTGCCTATAGTTTATTGAAAAATTACTAATAGCACAATTTTCATGATCCAGGAGGTCAACTGTAATATAAAGAATGTGTGTGAGTTTTGGAGAATTCCTGAAATTGAATTTTCAGTACAAGATTAAAGAAACCATTCTTAAATTCTATTTATCAAAGAAAAATAGTAAACCAAAACAATGATCAGTACCTGATCAGCAAGTGAACATCCTAGGCGAAACATGGTACGGCAACGTTACTGATCCAAATCAGTGCCGCCATAATATATCACAAATATTATCATACTGCAATGAGATTGTTTATATTTATCGGTCGAGTAATTTTCTTAACAATGTCTGACACGGAGACAGATGATAAAGTTGTTGACATGAGCTATACCCCACTAAGAAAAAAATATTCATGAGAAAAAAATTATAATTGACTATTGATGCGGTTATTTCTAAAACGGCAAATATTTCGGAAGTATCTTCTTCAAGTGTTCAAGATTGAAATCAAAATGTGGAACATAGAAATTGTCATGTTTAGCCCCACGACAGTGGAAGCTCGATATCATTGAGGTAGAAAATGATTTTAATTCATTATTTTAATGTCTCATTACACATATTATTTTCCGATATTATAAAAAGCTTGTTTTTTAAATGAATATGTTTCATATTTTCACCATTCACTTTATGTCTAGTCTAAACTTCACGTTTACATTGTATATTTTTGTAAAAATAATTGTACATAATTATTTATTTATATTACATATTAATCTGCTGTATGAAACAGCAAATTATGAGCGCTGAACACGAGCACTATGCTTCAATATATTTTGGTTCACTATTTTTCTTCGTTATATAAACTTTAGACTAAATGGAAAAATCAATAACTCTTTGACTGGCTAGTAATATAAGATATGTAGTGTAGATAGAGAAAAAACATGATATTAAAATTTGGTTACCTTTGAAATGAATTTCATTGAACTAATCTGGTCTCAAATGGAGGTATATGTCGCAAGAAACAATACAAAATGGGAACTTACGGTTCAACTATTATATGAATTAACACATTCTTAGTTCTGTGGAAAGTGTGAAAACTTTTTATTAGGAGGAAACTACTTATTTTTTGAGGTGTGTTTCTTATCCGAAATACACATATTTTTTGTAATGATGGCATTCGCTATAAATTTTGTTGTATAAATATTTATTATTAAATTTTTAGTTCATTATTTTTTACCTTAAAGTAATTTCAGATTCTCCGTCACTGAGGTATAGATAATTAGTTATTCCCTTGGTATTTGTTTATTTACAGTTGTAGTACGTTTCAAATTTGACATCCTGTATAATCGATAGGTAATGTACCTAATTGGAAAACACTGATTTTTTTCAATAGATACGAACTTTTCAGCAAGTTTGATCACATTTATAGTTGATTCGGCCAGGAGATTAAAATCAAACTATTAATTATAATGATAAGTTCGGAATCAAAAGAAAATTAACTTTTTCAAAAGATGTAATGTTTGTCACAATAAGCTTTCCGCAGGAACTTATCGCCCTATAAGATATTTTATATAATAAAGACAGGTACATGTTTGAAATATTAATAATACCATTTGAAGTTGGTATAATAGTAAATTTAAATCTTAATCATCATCGAATGCGATATATTTAGCAAAAAGGTTCTGACAAACTATTTCTACTTATCTTTCACGTCTATAACGATATTTTACGTTTTGAAAGTTTTCAAAGGCAAATTGATAAATACAGTGATTGATGATTTTAAATGTAAACAGAAGAAACAAATAAAATGCTAGTTTCTTTGAAATTAGTAGTACGAGGACCGTTCAACAAGTGCAAGACTTTTTGAATTTCCTTCCTCCTTACTGCTCATGTCAACATGCATCTGCTACATAATTTAATTTGTATAAGCAAACTACCTAGTTATTGACGAGAAAATGGAAAAAGATCAATTCTGTGTGCACAATAAGCATCATTTTATTTTAAGAAAACAGCACTCAAACCAGGGTTAAGGTGTATGAATATTATTGAAAATTTGCACCATCAATTTTAGTGTTAAAAAGTGTACTGAATTTCTTTGTAGCCTTACAAGTACGATTACATGTTCAAACTGCTAGATGTTGAGGTCTTTACATTAAAAACAATTTAGAAAAATCACAATATGCTGTTGACCGATTGATTCTGCGAAAGATTATGGAAACCATAGGCATTTCATGTCACTTGGTTGTTTCAATTTCAATGGGTATAAAAAGGCTTTTCACAGGTGCCGCATAATCGGGTGACAACTTCTCAGAACTATTTGGCATTATTTAACAGGAATATGGACGACTTTTTGCGTATTTGTGTTGCCGTAGAACCATTGCAAAATATCAGTAAGTCTGTCATAATGAATCGGCCCCAAAAAAAACAGAAGTGGGTTTGTCAGTCAAAAAAATCATGGCGACTATTTTTTGACATACATATTTCAGTTTGATCACCTTTAAAAATGTGAAACAATCAATTTCAAATATTATACCAACTTATTTTGCCGGTTTGAACAAGATTTGAATCGAAACGACCGCAAAAAGTTCTGTTGCACAAAGATAATGCGAAGATGTAAACGTGTGCCGTTTCCATAATAATAATCCATGAACTATGCTATTTATTGCTTCCCATCCACCATACTTCTCGTATTTAACACCGACCGATTTAAATTCAATAATGAATTCATAAACAAATATCTATTTTGATGAAGAATTTGTATTTAGAAGGGATACAAACATTGAGGAATGCTGGATAAAGTGTATAAAGGCAACATTGAAAAATGAAATGATTTTTATCGAAAAACCTGAACTCATTGACCTGCCATCGTACATCGTACGTAAAGTTTCTTAGATATTATGCGAAAATTAGAATCACTACTTCAAACATATTTTTTGCTTTCTTGTTTGAAAATTTAACATTAGTATTTATTATATCCTTTACAAATGATCAAATTTGCTGGAATATCTAAGACTTATTGCTGTTGAGTTAATCAGTTTATTTTGAGTGAGATTATAAATAATGAAATCCTGGATTAACCCATAACATTTATAAGTTCTGTTCAATTGAATACGTTAAATCTCGACTAATTTAAATGAACATATCATTTGGAGTTAATAAATTTCCAATAATTTGATATTAAGTACAATTGAATTTTGTATAAACCGATGCAAATTCATACAGAAGCTTGAATAACCAGAACGAAATCATTGTGAAGAGAAATATCTGTCAAAAGATTTTAGAAGAAAATTATACTAAATATAAATATTTTTCTAATTCACCCAAATATTACGTATTTATATCTTATATTTGTTTTTTACGGACACAAATAAGTTTTTTGTTGTCTGGATAAGTGGTAATGAAAATATTTCGTAATCAAATATGTAATTTGTTACTTCACAACCACAAATAACTAGTTTTTCATAACAATAAAATTTAAATTGTCTTGCTAAATGAAAAACTTACCTTTTCATACAAGTACTTATACTAGATAAAATATTTTTAATTTGAACACAGAATATTCACGATATAATTTTTACAAAACAGAAAGTTTTTCAAATTTGCATAAAGTTTTTTTATAAATTATTTAAGATTGATATAAAACTTCACATAATAACCCTTTAATGTGGGAAGTGAATTAGTTCTGTCGCTAATCTAATTGCACCGCGACGTCGACGTCGATTTGACGGCGCTCGATCTTCGGATTACTTGTTAGACGACCGTTGAATGAATGAATTCCAGTTTCCTCGTGGAGCATTTCAAAATCAGGAATATGTACATGCGCCATTACGCGAATATACGCATGCTATTAAGAAAAATTATAATATAAAAATCTTACTCTACAATAAGTTTGTAAAGGTATAAAATAGTTTCGTATTTTGGTAAGCTCAACAATTTTAATAACAACATCTTCAACCTATCGCAAATACTTCCTCGAGAAACTAAGATTCAGTGATAAAACTTTTTGATAACCTAGTGATTTTGAGTAAAATCAGAGTGGATAAATATCTTATACATATTAAGAATCAGGTCGATTTGAGACAAAAGCGACTTTTTCTCTCGCCGGGATGAAAAATTCGCTTTTCGTCCCTGGTATGCGGGACTATGACCTATTCTTTACCATGAAAAACTTTCTTTTGCTCCCGGTATCGTAGCAACTCGATGACAGTTTGCGTCGCATGAAATTTAGTATTTATTATCGCGTGGAAATACTGAATTGAAATAAACAAAATGAATTTAGACGATTCTAGTTATAGTGAATTTGAATACGTCAAGGACGAACTTTTCATCCCGGCGAGAGAAAAAAATACTATTCGCATCACGGGAGAACAGTAGGGCATCCTCGCCTGCGATTTTTGTCACACGAGCCGAAGGCGAATGCCCTACTTTTCTCCGTATCCGCTTCATGTACTATTTCAAAGGTTGACCACACTTTCGCTATGTTTTCGCCATATTTTCAATGTCATCTGTAAAAATTGACATAAATCTGACATTGTAATTCAAATATAGGAAAGAATTTAAGAAACTGAGGAAAAGTTACGTAGTTATAGTCCTGAAACTGCTCCGTCCTAGTATAAGTGTAAGTGATTCTATAGTGCAAAGGACCATAATATTAAGTTATTAAGTATCACATATTTATTTTGTTTGAACACTAATCCAGTATCTGTTCTTTCTTATTTTGACAAACAGAATTGTCGTTACCAATTGATAATTGGAGAGACAACATAGCGCAAATGAAATACATTGTGTTTGAGACCCATAAAAAATATTCATAAACATAAACTAATCAAGACGTATTCAATTACTTCTCCCTGAATTATATAAGCCTACCCGATGGTGATTCTAATTTTGTTTAAAATTTAAGTACTTTTTAACCTTTAGTATGGGGAAAAGTATCTCGGAACACGATTATCGATACGGGCTTGGTGGTATCGAACCTTTTAGATGAAAGAGAGTCGATATCCGTGCCGCATCCTGGAAGTGATGGTGTTTCTAAAGCTTAGGAAAGCTTGGAAAAGCGGCTTAAATAAGAAAAGGTGAGATATAGCTATTTTTGCTTTATCCTGTGTATCCAAAAAGAAGAAAGGTAGCGCTTGAAAGTGAAAGTACCTCATAAATTAGCAGGGTCTGTGTCAATGTTGTCCTTAGTGACGCCATGGGCGCGCTTACAGGTGATAATATAATGAACTATGAAAAAAAAGGATTTATAAACTTTGAAAAATTATAAAATTAGGGTTATTTGTATATATTTCGTTTTAGTGATATGTTACATTAAGCTGTAAAAATGTTTTTTCAATATTAAATATCAGTTATCCTAAATAAAAATAATAAAAAGAATAACTATACTGAAACAACAATTTTATACCAAGTTTGTAATTATATTATATAAAAACTGGTTTATAAAGAAATATTACAAAATAAGATATGTCAAAGGGAGCTTATAGACAATTTACTTACGAACTGCAATGATGTTGTAAACGAATACAGAAATAAATATATGAAAACCAAAGTAGTTACAGAAAATATAACAAAAATAAATTTTTCCAAATGATTAAAGTGCCAATATCAAAGTTTGAACATCAGCTCACATATCTCAGGATATAGATGCATTGAATACAAATTATAGATTATTATTACAATATTAGTCTAGGCTAGAAAGTATGATAATATTTCTAAATTGTGCTCGAAGAGAAAAAGTGAAGAAATATGATTTAAAAATTATTTCGTTCAAGAATTCCCTTTAAACGCTAATCCAAAACTCATGATGATTGAATAAAAGACCAAAACCAAGATCAGGCTAGTCTGGTCTAGATCAGACTCGCCACTAAGTGGTGCGGGAGTGAAAAATGGAACGTAGTGCAATCTCTTGGTTTATTAGCTCAACTAATATAGATAGAAAAATAGATTTGATGGTAGGTAATACTAGAGACTGTTCAGCCAAACAGTATTGACATAATATGGTGGATGTCTACCAATAACAATCTGTTGACATCATTGTTGTAGTAAGTTGTATAGAAGCTTTTTCGTTGTATTCACGTACAAAGAGTTATTTAGATACCTGAAATAAAATGTTTACTTATCTATATTATATAATAATATATAAAAGGAAAGTGTTTGTTGATTATGTTAAATTTGTACTTATTTTAAGTTTGGCCTTCCTACTGATGCTAAGAACTGTTTGGCAAACCCATACCGGTTTTATCGGCAGGAAACAGGAAATTTTAAAATATGTTCAAAACATTTCAACCCTTTGTGTTTGACACAAGATGGCAAAGGTTTGAATTTAGTAAAGGGTTATCGAAATTTGAGCTCACATTTGCAGTACAAATAACTTAATTTTATCAAAAGACGTCACGCCCTCGTAACACATTTTAGACCACAATCACCCAGACGGATATTCTACAAGAAACCTATCGTGGAATTTTTGGAATCTTTAGATGACATATGGACCCATTAATTAGCTAATCATTTTTTACTGCTGCCTTAATTGATTCCTGTGATACTTCGAATCAGAATTTGATCTTCCTCCTTATATACGAGGATATATTGAAAAATTCTTAGCCTACTATAGAACCAAACAAAATTTCAAAATATTTTATTACGCAACATATTCTCCTCTTAATTGGATACATTTATTGCAGCGAACCTGCAACGTCTCTAGACCTTTCAAAGAAAATGTTTCTTCTTGCTCTGCAAACCAGACCTCCACAGCTTTTATTACCTCCTCGTTGGAAAGAAAATTCCGACCTCTTAAACTTTTTTTCAGCTGAGGAAAGACCATCGACCAATAGTCTCTTTTTGTGACGGTTGTTATAAACGGATATAAACGGATATCCAGAATTTATGGAAAAATCATAAAAAATAAAATCGAACAGGAATATTGCAACATGGAGGCAGAGCGGGGAGGTCGACTATTGATCATTTATTTACGATTTCGCAAATAATTGAAAAGAAAACCGCCAAAAATCAAGAACTCCATCTTTTGTATGTTGACCTTAAAAAAGCATATGACAGCGTACCGCAAACAAAACTATGGGATGCCTTGGAAAGAACAAATATAAATGCGGCCCTAATAAAAGCAGTACAAAAGCTTTATGAAAACAGTAAATCACAAGTAAAAATAGGAAACAAGGTCTCAAAAGGATTCTCCATCAATAAGGGGTTAAAACAAGGATGCTGTCTGTCGCCCACACTCTTCAAGATATACCTGGAACACGCACTAGCACACTGGAAAAGGAAATGTAAGAACATGGGCATCCCACTAATCGATTCCACACTATATACCCTGTGTTTTGTAGATGACCAAATAATCTTGGCACAGGACTACGAAGACTTAGAATATATGACAAGAAAGCTAGTAGAGGAATACAGGAAATGGGGTCTAGAAGTAAATTTTAGTAAAACGGAATATATGTGTATTGGAGGAGAACAACAAAATTTAATACTTGAAGAAACACAACAAAAAATAAGTCATTGTACAAAATACAAATACCTAGGCATGATCATCACTAATGATGGAAGATTAGATGAAGCAATAACACAAAGAAATAACCAAGGAAGACAAGCAATAAGACAACTAAATAGTGTATTGTGGGACAAACAAATATCCAAGGAAAACAAACATCGAATATACAATAGCATAATAAAAAGTATAACAACATATAATAGCGAAATCTGGCCTCTAAAAGAAAAAACAGTCAAAATGCTGGAAGCCACAGAAATGGATTATTGGAGACGCGCGGCAGGAATATCAAGACTGGAAAAAATAAGAAACGACAGAATCAGTGAGATCATGAAATTGCAACATACGATTACGGAAGACATTAGGGTGAATCAGTTAAGATGGTACGGACATGTCCAAAGAATGCCTGAAGACCGCATACCCAAACAAATTTTAAATTGGACACCACAAGGAAGAAGAAAAAGAGGAAGACCAAGATTAAGCTGGAGAGAAGGTATCGAGAAGGATATTCGAGAGAGAGGATTGGAAGAAGATCTTTGGGAAGATCGAGAAAAATGGAAACTGGGAATCGGAAGACGGCGAAGAACGTTTTAACCCGATTAATATATATATATATATATATATATATATATATATATATATATATATATATATATATATATATATATATATATATATATGTTATAAACGCATTACAATCCGTTAGCAGTCCCTATTAGATAAATTCAAAATGTTTCAAGAATTAAACAACAGCCACTTCATAAGAACCATGTTTTTCATATTCTTGTACTGTTTGTCTTAAAAATACATTCATAGCTTCCAATTGTTTGCTTAGCTAACTAAAACAGGTCATAAGGTTTAACTTAAAGGTTTCAACAACTGCCCGTTATTCATTTCATCAGTTGAAGTTCATCTCTCTTTGTAAAATATGTCAAAAGCCTTGCTATCGTAGCAAAGTTCTTGATATATTTCCTAAAGTAATTCATCAGTCCAAGGAACATTCTTACGTTCAAGAAACTTCTCGATTGCTTCAATCTCATTATATTCAGATTGGCAATCGTTTTTCACGAACTAATATCTCCATCTTAGTTTGATAGGTAGTCAATGGCATTAAGTTACTGAATTCGAGTGACCACAGTGACCATGTATCACTGAGGTTTTATAGCTATTTTTTGTTTGTTTAAATGAAATACTGGAATTTTTAATTGAAAATCTAGTTCAAAGCTTTTGAATTGTTCTAAAAAATATTTGTATATAATTGTTGTAACATGAATACATCCTGTAAAATTCTGTTTGGCCCTTTGAATGATTCTTTTGGTTAGAAACCCTCCGTATTAAATTTATTCAGCTAAGGGATTCCGTTGTTTGCTGAAAACCTCGTAGAAACAAGTATTGAAGAGTTTCCTTATGATATATAGGTATACTGACTCGCTTAATGTCGTTTCGTTGCGTCAGCAGAAGGACTGACAAAAGTGGAAGAGTCTTTGAAGTAGAAATGGAGAAGTTCGAGAGGCAAGGTCTCAGCAACTACAATCTTGTAGAGAGCCAGTTAATAAGTAGAAAAAGTGAACGTGAAACAAATCAAACTTTGATAAGGAATTTGTTATAATATGAACGTCAATTTATTTTGTGTAGGATGTGAAATGGTAACATGCGTGTAGTAAAAATGGTGCAACTGAAAAGTTAATATGTTTTTTTATTTTTGGATGAATAACCGCTGCGCTATTTGTTTGGGTTTTATTTAATCTCAATAAGTTTCAAATGAATAATTAGAATTATTTTAACGGACAGGTATTAAATAGTATTTTAAATTGCTTGGTTAAATATAATGTCTTAATTGTTTGTTTGATCTTGTTCATTTATAATCAATCATTATAAAAAGTGTTTACCCCACTATATAAGGTTATGCATTAAGACTGTCCAAGTTGTAAATGCAGAGCTGCACGAGAATTATCTTCCATTATCAACTTGACAGATTCTGAGGCAATGATAAAATCCTTCTAAGGAATTTCGAATAGCCTCAGCTCGTATGTTATTTAATAGCATTCTTTTTCTGCTTTTCAGGTTCTCTTGATTAGTCGGACTATTTTGATAAACCTTGTCTTTTAACTATCTCCAAAAAAAAAGAAACTAATGGTGGCTATCGAATTGTATCACCAACATTATGTCTTCCAAATATTTTATCGAGATATTTTCTACCGTCCGTCTGCGAAATTCGGAATAGCATCGGCACGTAAATTTCGTTTTATTGGAAAAAAAATACGTCCAACATAAAAACACTTCACATGTTTAAGCTTTGTTTTTCTATAAATTACTGATTGAACATTTCATTCCGGAATTTCACGTAGCTCTAACTGGACACTAATTCAGCTTTACTAATAAAAGGCGCTAGTTACACTTGTTTGTATTTATTAAATGAACCACCTACCAATTTACATAAACCCTTTTGTTTCGATTTTCTACAAAAACATTTACAACACACCAGAGATAAATGGATAATCCTTTTTCATATTAAAATTCGAATTTAGGCATTAAAGCATGGTACGTTTCAAACATATAATGATCTAATAATTCAACTAATTTTCAGAGCTTGAAATATTGTAGCTGGAGATAAGTCAATAGATCAAAAATATTTTCTAGAAAAATACGTTATTCAAATAGACCTGATATTTGCCCTTTTGGCTCATCTGGTTTCCGTTCTGTTCTCTTCTTCACTAACGCATTGCTTTCCTTTCTAAATCTTTTAAGTATCTCTGAGCTTCCTAAATAAAGGTATTCAATCCTATAATTTATATGAAAGAGATTAACAACATATTTGATGTGAACTTTGGAATTCACATTCGTTACAAAGTAAATTGAGTCATCATTCTGTGAAACCATAGAAATGCGGGTATATATACCAAATCTTCATGCCGTGTCAAAGGAGAACATTTCATGCATTAGATATTGACTGAGCTGGAAGCATTGAAAAATTCTTATTTTTCAGATGGATCACTTTTAACTTTAACCGATTATCTTTCAAATCTATTATTGATTGATGTATTCTTTTTCAGATTTTATCTCTCATTCATGTACAAAGTAAAATCCACTGTTAATTTTTAACATAATTTTTGTTATCATCCTTCTTCTCACGAAGACAGACAAACAACTACTTAGCCGCCCGGTGGCCAGAATACCGCAAGAGCATTTGAGTATCCAGTAGTAGATTTTCGTAGACGGTTATTGTCGAAATTTCAGCCAAAAATTGGTTCCAGCGTGATCGCAAGGATAACGTAACAAAAATCCACAATCTCTTATTGAAAGACCACCATTTGAAGGTAAGGCAGATAGCTGAGACAGTAAGCATTTTAAAAGATCACGTTGGTCAAATCCAGCATAAAATTTAGCACATGAGAAAGCTAGCAAAATGGTGGGTGCCGCATTTGTTCCCTTCAGACAACTAACGCAGCCGAGGAAAAATTGTTTGACGCTGTTTAAGCAGAATCTGGAGAATTTTTATCGGTGTTCCATGATGGTCGACGAAATATGTACACACCAAATACAAAGCAGCTGTCAAAACAGAAGACTCTAGATAACATCCTCCAAAGAAAGCGAAAACTGTTGTATGGACTGGAAATGTGATCTACATCGCCTACTTGGATAAAACCTCACACTGTCAGTCTTGCCACGGCCAAATTGGGCTACGAACTGCTACTTCATCTACCGTATTCTTGACTTTTAGCCCCATACCACTCCTTTTGTACGTAATTTCGTAAAACGTTTTGGAATACTCGACGTCAAAGGTTCTTCATATTTCCGATGATCATTTGTAAGAACCGGTAAGAGTTCATCAAAAGTTAGTTTAATCTTAAGAGATTTTTTTAGTACAAAAGCAACGAAGTGTAATTCATAGACATTGGTGGTTGAGTATGGCGCGTGTTTTAATATTATAGTCGTGCGGCTTAAATTCTTTGTATAATAACGGATTAAAATACTAAATTAGCGTAATGCGTGATCTAAAGTCCTTTAGAGATTTTGAAAATGAAACATTTATTTACACTGGTTACAGAATTTTGATTTCACTTTTCTATAATATATCCAAAGGCTAATAATTCTCTATCTCTACATACTGTACACATTTCCTTCAACAACGAGATAATGCTCATAGTTATGGTTTATAAACTACGGTATGAATAAATTATTGAAATTTCGTTCGAAACTACTTCTCGTACGGATTAAATATTCAGAGATTTGAGAATGTGAAGCATCTTTTCATGGAAAAGTTCCTTTCATGTTGTGAAAACGTGAATGATACTCGGCTATTGTCCTCTTTACATGTTGGAATGATGATTTCTCTCATTGTACGTTGACTTCACTGCAACGAGGAATTTCTAAACTTCATTAAATCTTATCAATAGTTGCATATCAAGTTTCACTGTATATTTGCGGTATCAACATAAAGCCAGAAAACTTGTAACTCGGTTCAAGTATTTATAAGGTATGTTTTCGATCGAATAAAAGTTATACATGGTGTGCAAAAATGTGTCTAATGTTATAGCATGCTATAGTAAAATAAAGTTATATAAATACTAATATAGAGATAAAAGGCTGTAACCACAAAGTCTATAGAATAGAGGGGAAGGTCGACAACAATGTGTAGCTACGGATCCACAATAGATGCACAAAGGAATTTTCAAAATTTTGTTATGAAAAACTAACAGGCCGAATGTTACAGCACCACGTATTTATTTAAAAATTAAACACGTAAAAAACATCTGACTACGTAACATACAACTTTGTAACAAATAAACCAAAAGCATAATTCCACAGAAACACGTCCTCAAGTGACGCACTTGTGATTGCTAGTTTGAACCTGTTGCAACCGGTTTATATCCGTGTATCCATTTATTATAATATTGTAATATTATATATAATAATTTCTTAATATCATGTAGCATATTCTTCTCGATCATTTCTGCTTAGAAGATTATTATATCGCCCTGAAAATCATATTGGAGTTAACCAGTACGAGGATGTATTGATATCTAGTTAGCCTAGACCAGTTCCATCTATAAACAAAATATTGCGTTACCAAAGCAACGAACAATAACTTATTAGAAGTGTCAGTGTAAAGTTTGACGTCAAAAAAGTAAACCAGAGTTACCCAATAAATTAAAAGAAAAAAGATGTCCAAGATTGGAGTATCGAGCCATCATCAAGTACCTGTATTTAAAAGGGTTAAGAGGTAAGCAGATTTACAAAGATATGCTTAATACCCTTAGTGATAAATGTCCTTCATAGGCGACCGTGAAAAATTGGACTGCAAGCTTCAAAAGAAGTAATTTTTCATTTGAAGATGATGACCAATCGGGAAGGCCAGTTTCTGTGTCAGTTCCCGAACATATCGATAACATAATTTTATCAGAGCGTCGAATTGGGCTAAAACGGATGTCTGAAGCACTGAATATTTCATACGAATGCGTTCATCACATAGTTCACGTCAATTTGGACATGAGAAAATTGCTGCAAAATGGATCCCCAAATGTTTGAATGTTGACCAAAAGAGTGCAAGGGTAGAAGCATTGCGTTCGATCTGTGCTCGATTTGAAAACGATGTAGACTTCTTAAATCGAATTGTTGCTATGGATGAGACTTGGCTACAGTTCTACGATCCAGAAACAAAGCAACAATCGATGGAATGGCGACACTCTGGTTCTCCAATACCTAAGAAGTTTCGAGTTCAAAAATCTGCTGGAAAAGTTGTTACTTCAGTTTTTTGGGATTGCCATGGAGTAATCATGATTGATTTTTTGGATAAGGGTAGAACAATAACTGGGGATTACTATTCGACATTACTGACCACTCTACGGGAGAAAATTAAAGAGAAAAGACGCGGAAAGCTATCCAAAGGTGTTTTGTTTTTGCAGGACAACACTCTCGCACAAATCTCATGTCGCCAAGCAAAAAATTCGTGATTTAGGGTTTGAATTACTAGAATACTCCCGTTATTCACCAGATTTGGCTCCGTCCGACTATCATCTCTTTCCTCAACTCATAAAAGTTTAAAAGGTCGTAAATTTTCTTCTAACGAGGAGGTAATAAAAGATGCGGTCTGGTTTGAAGAGCAAGAAGTAACAATTTTTTTAAAGGTCTAGAGACGTTGCAGGTACGCTGTAATAAATGTATCGAATCAAGAGGAGAATATGTTGAGTAATAAAATATTTTGACATTGAAATTTTGTTTGGTTCTATAGTAGGGTAAGAATTTTTCAATATATCCTCGTATATCTTTTCCATCATTTGTCATCAATATTTTTTTGATTAATCAAAATGTAAAACTATTCTCACAGTTATTTCTTTACTTCAAAAAAAGTCTAATTATGCTTATAGATATTCCGCCTTATGTCTAGTTTAATTGCAAAGATTCCAAATTTTGATGCATCAATCCATTCAAAACTTATGCGACGATTTGAATACGAAATATTTAGTTCTCAATTTATATTTAATTAACATTCAATTGAATTTTTCTCTTATTAATCATTCACTGCCATTAATTCCCTTTATTTCGAATAAATTAGTAAAATTATTCAAGATTTTTTTTTGCTTTTTGTGTACTGACCTGAAATCGAAATAACTCATCCAAATAAAGATAAGTGGTAAGCAGCAAAATCCTGCTGAATTTCAAGATGACAAGGACAAGTGGCGGGGTAAGGACGACTAAAAAACTCAAGCATCCTTCCGAGAGTTTATTAAAAGTGAAATTATACATTACATATTCATGCATTACACAATAGGTAGAGGCATTTAATTAGTGTTCAATATTGTTAGGAACGCTGGTGTTCATTCAAAATTTTTTTATGGCAATTATACGGGGTAAAACATTAGAAAATGAACAGACATACAGTAAAGATGAAGTTGAGGTACAAAATATAATTCAGTAAAGAACTAACAATACATGTAAACAGCAGATTCTTTTTTCTTATTCTACATAGTGTATATCTTCACTACAAAAAATGAGTAACCTATTCAAGCAATGTGTTCTGAAAACAATGAGCTATTAACTACAATAATATAAGAATTTATAATGTACGTATGGAATGATTACAAAGTAATACGACGGTTGTCTGAAAAGTTTACGACCTCGACTTGAAGATCTGAACACCTACCAATATGAGTTGGGACGCTTAGCTCCTATTCTATAATCACATAAATGTGTCGATGTTAGGAATTTTCTGAAAAAGGCAAAAATTGTTTGAAAGGCAATATGCCTACGCAAATGAAAGAAGAGCTAGACACTGTGTACTTATACTTTGCACCTTTTTCTACGGCTGTGAAATTTTGGACAGCTGAATTCAAATGGTGCCCTCATTAATTGGACTGACCACGAGTGCTCGAGATGATCAAAAACAGACACAACTATCGATATAAGAGGCAATCGTCATATCAAAAGAACGCATTTGCTATTCGCGCGTTGGGTACAGCGTTCGCTCACTTTTGATTAAAACTGCATTCGAATGAACGCAGTTTAAACAAAATGAGTATATACATCTACCACACTCCTAAAACGACAAACAGTCAAGATCGTGGATTCTGAATACACTGTTTACACCACCACTCACAATTAAACTGTCTAGCGCTCGTGGTGGTGTAAACAGTGTATTCAGTATGAACGCAGTTGAATGTAGAGTATTGCAGTATGAATGCAGAGGTCGAAGCTGCTCATTTTACTAGTTCCATTTGGAGATTACTATGTCCATTTTCTTTGTTGTTTTTCTTGAAGAATGCATTGATTATGGACATGTTAAAACTAATCTTCGTTATTAAATTGAGAACGAGCCATTTTAATTATTTTCGAAAGTATCAATAATTGACCAATGACAGTTAAATAAGTGACATTTCTTACAAAACCTACTAAAAGTATACATAAAAAATTGAAACATGTTAAAAAATACAATAATATTTTAAAACCTCAAATATCTCGGAAACGACTAACCGTAGGAATAGGATTAATAAATACAATTTGATTTGATTTTTTTTATTGATTATTGAAATGATGAAAAAAAATACTATTCGATTTCTTAGTGCTTTTATCAACGCATCCAGCTGCAAAAATGAAATTAATGATTAAAATAAAATATGCTTACCATCCAAATCACCATCGAAATTAACACTGCCAATACTGGATAAACATCTAAAAATACAGGAGAGTATTACGTATCGTATATCGCATCGTATATTAAATGAAGGGAGAAAACGCTTATTTTGGATGAAGAAATACAACTATTGAAAATTTTAAAAACGTGAGACTATCGCTGAAAAAGTGTATAGACTTAAAAGAAGACTATGTTGAAAAATAAGAATAATTTCAGAAAAAAATGTCTTGTTACTTTTTTAGATCGGAAACTGTTAAACATTTCGTATATTCCATACAGGAATAAATCCAATTAAGATAAAAATTTTAGATTATTTAAAATTTGAATGTTTTCAGTTTTCTGTGTTTTTGAAACAATTATGGTATCTTACAATTGAATCCATATAAATTATTCGGTTATTAACCACAAAACTTTCAATAAAATGAAATATTGATATCAATTTTTTATATTTCTTATTGAAATTAATTGGCTTAGGATCGAGACGCTGACCTACACCTACTAGATACTTCCCGATAATGAAGCGTATTATTATTTCACTAATCTGATTTTTAAATAACAAAATCAAAATTTATACACGTATATACTATAAGTTGCTATGAGTTAGTATTGAGTTTTGATTTTTCTTCACAAACTTTGTGTTAATAGTGAATATGCAAATCACATTTTAGTATCCAAAATTTTTCGTTCCTAATATGAACCTTAGCTGTTACTATCTATCAGTTCCATTTTATGAGATAATATACCCACATTCAATTTGTATATGTTACATCCCAAGCCCGATCTTGTACGGAGTCGAGTACAATGAATTTGTACGAAGTCCGATCTGTACAAGCCATTTTGTACGAAGCCAAGATTTGCGGACTTCGGACAGAGATGATTGTACGAAGTCGACTCTGTACAACGCTGGTTGTACGGAGTCGGAGCATCGATACTCTCTCGGTAATGAGCGCGTTATTCCGAAGTAGTACACGCAACCTAACCTAACCTAACCTAACCTAACAATAGATGGTAGCCAACTAGCCGGAGAACATACTTTCAATCACAATTACTACGTTTGTGTTTACTAACATCTTAATAGCGCGCTCATTACCGAGTGAGTATCGATGCTCCGACTCCGTACAACCAGCGTTGTACAGAGTCGACTTCGTACAATCATCTCTGTCCGAAGTCCGCCAAACTCGGCTTCGTACAAAATGGCTTGTACAGATCGGACTTCGTACAAATTCATTGTACGAAGCTCGACTCCGTACAAGATCGGGCTTGGGATGTAACATATACATATATTTCACGCTTAGGCTATACAGTTGGACTGCTATTTTGGCTGGGAAAGTTTCAACACTAAAAGAACTCAACTAAAAGAAGTCAAAATGATTTAGCACATCTATGCACGATTTTATATTTCCTTCGATACTTTACATGTTTAAATGGCTCGAAAATAGTTTTCTATTTGGTGTTTCCATTTTATTTCCATAATTGGATTGCAGAAACAAGAGAAATGCAAAAACTGGAATCAATTTTTGGGAAATTTAATTCCCGTTTTTAAGAAAGCGAATTGAATATCCCCACTAGTTGACGTCTATCCTCATAGTTGTTTTGACACGTTTATTTTACTAGGTAGAATAGAAAGACTAGTAGTCCTTGTAACTAGGCCAGGAATATACGGTCCAGGCGAACATCCAGGTTTTGCTGTTTCTATGCTATTCGTTTTTCGAAATTCAATTCCAATATGTGGGCTGTAATTTGAAAAACAGCCAGTTGTGAATTGTGGAAATTATACTTTTGAGCTTTAAAATATGGCCAATCAACGAGAGGAGCAGACGTTTCACATTAACACCACGTTCACTTAGTCTTTCACAAATTTCACAGAACAAATTTCATGTAGGTAAGGATATGACACCCTTGACATATCTAGAGGTATATAACAGACACAATTATTACTGGATTGAATCGTAGCTGGTGACCACACGTGGTCAAGACACTCATGATACACAGGTTCTCCTAAAAACCCTAGAAAAAATTTGCAAAACTTGGTACCATAGAACATTATGGCCACTGTCGTTTAGGATAGACAAGTTGTATTAGATGTGAACCTCAATTTGTTTGATGATATTGTTTTCTTGTATTTCGTTATGTTATTTCTATTCCTTACTTCTTAAATTGTATAATACACATACGTAGAAAATAATTTCTACCGTCTAATATTACGAAAGAATATATAGTAATTCAGGATAAGTGTAAATAATTGGTAATAGATACCCTGTACATTAAATTTTTTAACCGATTCAAAATATTATTTACTTGTTTCAGATGTACGTATAAACAAATTTTTTCGAATAGCATTGAAATTGTCATGTAATAATTAAAACAACAAAACAACAAATGTTTATAAATTCAAACAATTGCTGAAACAACCAAATAGTGTCCTACTTAAAATCAATTCCAACATTGTGATATCATTATCACAATATAATTAATCTATTATTTGGTTTCTTGATTGAAACTTTTGATGAGTTAAGATGAGAATTTCCATAATTTTGTTATTATCCTTTGTGATAATTTCTCATTGTAAAGATATTCGCAAACTCAAGTTCAACGGTATTGGTAGAGGTATCAATGGGTAAGTGAAAATATTGAATTTCTTATTCTTATAACAATTTGAATTTTGTCGGTTCATTGATGTATTCAAATTAACTACACAATTGATATACTTTTCAAAGAATTCAATTTTCCTCTATTATACAGCTTGTTCTTAATTGGTATAATCATATTACTCAATTAAATTCAGTAGTTTACAATGTATGACGCGAAGAATTTTATTAAGAAAGAACTTTATATTAAATATAAAAATAAATGTTTATACTATAAGGTTTCATACTCTTTATTTTAAAAATTAACAGATATATTTATGTGCAACTACATAATATTTTATATAAAATTTGTGTAAGATATTGTTACTTTAAAAAATTTTGCACAAGTATAAATGTATGTTTAGAATTGAATTATAATATTCTTAATAACAATGAATGAACAATAACAATGAATCAATAAGCAATAAACTCCTTTCGTTTAATGTTGATTACACAAAATTTGTTTTTGACTTTAAAGCATAAAATTTCGATATTTCAGGTCGTATTTAGACTAGTGAAATATATGATATGAAAAAGTTTCCTTGTGTATTTATGATAGTTGTTTGAAAAGCTTCAGACTTAACCAATACATTTGTACCATAATCATTCCCATTTAGCACATAGTTTCCTTTTGAGCCCCTTTTCAAGTGATGCCCCAACCTTTTTAACTTTTCCAAATAATTGTTGCAGTCTCTCTCCTTAATATAACGTCCTCGTCTGACGAGAGAAGGTGTGTTGTCCTGATAAAAACACTTTCTTTTTCTCTGTTTCTTCACCATCACTTTTTCGGTCAATGAGACCGTCCTTGACCTTCCCGGACCAAGTTCGCTTTTTGTAATCCATTGTTTGCACTGTTTTTTCTTCAAGGCGTGGATCCAGGTTTTATCTGCAAATTATGAATAGCCGCAAAAAGTCTTGCTCAAAAGGCCTAGGAAATGTTCATTTGAATGCGCTTTTGGTCCAATGTGTGCAAACGCAAATGTTGATAGCTTCTCCTATCTCTCTAATCTCAATCTAACGATCGTTCAGTATCATACCTTCGCCACAACTCACTTATACAATTATCGAACAGAAACTTAGCGTCCAAATGGATGAAGTTTTAGTGAGAATCTCTCAGCACATGCACAATTATATTTCTTAAGTTATATAGTTAAATGCTCACATTTTTATGTTGATGTCGGAAACTTTTCATATAATTCTCTTATTATAGTGAGAAAAGCAACAACTTTTAGAACTTTCTTTAGGAACTAATTTTGATATCTACTAATACTATCTGTATCTAAATTTTCAATAAGAATGAAGTGAAAATTTTATGAAAACTTGTTCTTCTTCTTTTCTCTATTTTCTTAAGACTTACTTCTTCTACTATTCATCCTCTTGAGAAGTAGATGTGCAGCTTTCGTGCAAATTCTTAGAATGTCAGCCGGGAGATCTTCTTGAAGTTGGTTTTTCATCGTTTGCTTATTTATGCCGTCGATCTTCCATTTTTTGTCGACGTGGATTCTCTAATATCGCTGTCCAGATCTCGTGAATCGTACTATATCCTAAATTTTCAGATCTTCTCTTCTGTTCTGCTTCTTATTTGATCTCTTAGTCTCACTCCTTCAATATTGTTCATTGTTTTCATGTCTGCTCTACTCCCATTGATTCTTTTTTTTTTTGCTAATATCTGCATATTAAGGTTTTCCGCTGTTGTTTGGAACCGATATACCAAACGCTGCAGGTCATCCTCGTTTTCGGCGGCATCGTCGGCGTAGTATAATATCTTTATAGAGAGTATAGTATAGTATAGTATAGTATAGTATAGTATAGTATAGTATAGAAAGTATAATATCTATATCTCTCTATATCTTCGTCTCCTCTTGTATCCTCCAGAAACTTCTCTTACGCTATTAATTATTCTATCCATAATTAAATTGAACAAGAATGGGCTCAAAATGTCACCTTGTTGATGTTGTGAAATACTTGATGTATGTAACACTAATGATAGATAAACAAATATATTGAAATTTCTATTATTCTCCGCCTTCAAATGCAAATCACATTCTTGTTAACTATCAAAATTTCTTAAAACATGTGTCACAAGCTAAACTTTACTGTTTTCATAGTATTAAATTATAATCCATAATGTATGTCTCAAATTTACATAAATTTTACAAAATACAAATTACAAATTAACCTGATATTTTGATTGGATATTATTTAGTAAATGTCTCCTACTTATATTAACGAGGAGCCCTACTTAAATTTTCAAATAGACAGATTTAAACAAATATTAATAATTGTATATGGCTTCATTGTTTTTGAAAATATTCGCCATTAAGATGAAGACCCTTTTCCATTCCGATTGAAGTACATACATAACATCTGATTTGAACGCTACTTCAGGTGTAGAGAAACGTTGACCTCGCAATTTATTTTTGATCTGCGGGTATAAGAAGAAATCATTGGGTGCCAAACAAGGACTATACGGCGAATAACCCATAAATTTGATTTTTGACTTTTCAAATATGTTGATAAAAACTGAAATTAGTTGAAACGTCAAATTTTTATCAGTCTTTCAGAAATTATAGAAAAAAATAATTTTAAAACAGAGGAGACAAAAAATCAAGGACCAAAAATGTAGATTTTGATTAATTTCAACGTAAATTTAATGAAATAGAATTTAGACGACTCGAATTCTTCACATTTCCTTTTTTTGTACTTGGAAAAACTTTATAATTATATGATTTTGTTTTGCTTAGGAAATTCTTGATTTGACAAATTGTACTGTAATCATATCGAATAAATTTTTTTTTATTTACTAGCCTACGATCTTTTCAGTCCATCTGTTATGAAATCGCTTGATTACGCAATCCCGTTGTCAAACTGAAAATATATTCGAAATATCATGTGACTTCAGGCATTTTCGGAACACATTCGGCATTAGATTTCGAGCGAATCGAAGCATTTGTAGATCTGCTACAAAATGTATAAATTTTTTTATTCCTTTTTTGAAATAATTAACATTCTAAACCTACTTATCGTCTTGAAAAGAATGGCTCTAAGCATTACTTTAATGAAGTTTTGTCTCAATATATCGATAATTATTCAAAGACTTTCCTCATCACACATTAGAATATCCCCAGGCATATTTTTGTTTTTGATCTTGATGATTCAAATTTATGAAAAATCCTCTGGCATAACTTCTTTGAATAAAGTTAGTCTAAATAATACTTCAATTTTGTATAATTATTTCTCAAATTAGATCTTTAATAATTAAAAAAACGATATTTTACAGATTCAAAAAACGCGCAGAAGAATTTTCAAGAATAAGAAAGATTCGAGACACTGAAAATACCTATTATACACCTTTAGAACTATCGGCTGATATCATTTCAGAAAGAGGAAAAAGATGTGTCACTAGCAGGTAATCTTGTTTATTAAAATTTAGGAAAACATCAGACTATTTACTTACAGTTCCTTGAACGCTCTTTATCTACATGTTTTTAGAAGATGAAATAGGTGCTGCTTTTTTGTTCAGAAAAAGTACATTAAATTCCGAATGCTAAATGTATTTTGTTGACCGGTGTTTCCTGTTTCCTGTTTCCTGTTTCCTCGCCATATTTTCATTTAAATCATTTCATTTTATAGAAATTATGATTGAAATAACTTCAAAATATGTGGGGATTCTAATTTTATTCTTTTTTCAATTATTTGTAACTAATTCAAATTTAGGTTTATCCGATTTATATTTTGTTGTCAATTACCAACTTATTCTCATTTTTTTCCACCTTGAATGTATTATACAGAATGGCACAGAAAGAACCTATGAATGTTTGATATCGTGTTATCATTGGAGGGGAACTGTGGGAATTTTGTAAGATAGAACATCCAGTTTTAGTAGCCGTAGATGAACCACATCCTTTAATAGCAATGGAATAGCAGAGAGTGACACATCGCATATTTACTGTTGAAAGGTATTCAAAATCTAATGAATCTACAAAACTTTTATAAATAGTCGAGTGATACTTAATCGCAACACAGTAATTCGTCTGTTTTCTGCATCAGAATCAGTTCTTACTTGAAGGATCAAAAAAAAAGTAAAAGTGAAAAATAACAAATGATTCTGCCGCCTTCAGTGACGTCTCATTGTTAAAATAACTAAGTTGTATTAGAATAGCAATAATATTATAATAGAATTCTATATAGATTTTTGAATCTTGCATGCTCAATCTTGGAGTGTCAGGATAAACTTAAATTCCATCCTTACAAGATGATGATTGTTCAGAAGCTTCACGAACGTGATTTTCTTCAACAATAGATTTTTTGTCAGAGAACGCTTGATGTCGTTGCAAATGACAATGCTGCTTTTATATGTGATGAAACACACTTCCATTTATATGAAAGTCTAATTACAAGAAGATTTGCCACTTTTGAACGGCTAAAAACTCATAAAAGTTACTCATAACCCACTGCGCAGTCCAAAAGTTATGTTTTTGTGTGGGGTATTAGATAGTACAACTGTTACAATTGACTTTCTACGTTATTTGACAATACTACACTCATTTTCAAAAAAATAACTTTGAGCTTTGTAAATCAACACATATAAAATATGGTTTCAATATGATTGAGCCACTGCCTACATAAGTAATACATTTCCATTGACATATAAATTCACATGCGAATCCTTATTATGAAATTCAGTTTATTGCTGTAACTCTGAAGAGAGACGCCATGTTTTTGATGTTTTTTTAAGAATAGTTGAACGCTATTTATACAAAATGGATTTCAAGAAAAAATTCTAATTTTATTGCCTGAAATAGTCGCCAGCGACACTTTTTACTATTTCCTGACAATGATTAGAGGCGTCGAGGAAAGTCAAATTACTACTACTGTGATAATTGCTCAGAGACCTATTCTTTTACGTATTTTCTATCATTTACTGATTATTGAGAATCGATTCTTTATATAGAATATATATTTACATTTGAATTCATCTACATTTTATTTTTAGACTTGGTTCAACATTATCATCTAGACTTGGATACCCAAAATCTGAGTTATCAGAAGATAAAGGTAAAAAAGGACGCAAGTTATACGAAACTTTATGTAAAGCCTGTGTTAAGAAAAACAACTGCGAGTACTTAAATGATTGTCCCCTTTGTGAGAAGTGGTGTATTCAAGGGGCTTCTATATGTGACAATGAAAATGACTCGAATGTTGATCCAAGGTTAGAAGATACACCGTCGGACGATATTATATCAAGCAGATCAAATTTCGAAAATAATCCCAATACTTATACGGTTACCATGACAAACGGACCGTTAATGGAAATTATTCTCAATTTATTATCTGTTTGGGATACCAAATCAGTGGAATATGTGACTATAACCGTTAAAGGTACAAAACATAAACCGATGGTGTTCGATTCTCCAGATAACGAAAAAATTAAGCAAAGCGTATTGAACGCCATTAATGAAAAGAAACTAACGAAAAATGAATATTTCTTGGAGCAAAATGAAATCGAAAAAATTATCTCCGATACACTAGAAAAGGTAATTCCAATTAAATATTTGAGACTAAATTAGAACTACTTCTTGATCCCCTCATTTTTCTTTTAGTTACACTCCAAAAACACTGACGATGCTAAAACCAATGAAAACCCACAGCTACAATTGACTTTGCGGGACTCTGAATCAGAAAATGTAATGCACCAGATGATAAATCCTGATGTTATAGAAGAGGCTCCAGATATGTCTTCAATAGTAGGAACACCGCTACTGCTGAATAAAGATCCAGAGAATTTGCAGGTAAGGCTTTGCAATCACCAAACTTCTTGAATTTCTATAAATTACGAGTATACTCTAATATACAAAAGCCACATGCATTCTTCTATTTGTAACCTTATGGTCCACAGCTAAAGACTCTTCCTCAGAAAGTTATATTCGGCTACAATGTTGATTAGATTAATTCTTTTTTCATCACAAGTAACAATGCGTCTAATAAAACAATACCTCTACTGGACTTTTGGCTTGAATATCGGTTGATTCGTGCAATTCTTACCCAATGAATTTAAATGGCAAAGAATTAATTTCTTATCGTGGCTTTTAAATTGAAGTAACTACTTGGCCGCAATCATTTACAAAATAGAACAAATATTTGACGAGAATCGTAATGGGCCGATTTGAATTTAACTGACCTATCCCGTTTTTTCTTTTACTAGATCTTCCATTACTTTTTAGTATAACTTTTTCTTTGAAGTATTTTAGTAACTTGTTCTTTTTTCTAATTGCTTTGTGACCATCATTTGTTTGAGGCTCCGGTTTTAAGTTCTTTCCCACAACACCTTCATCTGTGACAATCACATCAAGATATGAGGGAAGTATGACGTAAGGATGACTTTTAAGAACATTATATTAAATGATTGGTAAGAGGCGATATAAACGCGGATAATGCTGAACGTCTAAGATGATCGTTTACTGTAACTACTTCAGAAAGTGTTAATAAAATCCCTTGTACACATCGATCTTTGAATATATGCAAGATGGGTGCCACGATTTCTTAATGCTGATCAAAGGTTCACCACAAGGTTTTGGGAGACCAATGTTGTAATGGTTATTGATTATTTAGGGAAAAAGGCAAATGATAACTGACCACTATGTTGATTTTTTATGAAGAATGACCACATTTGTTCACGACATCGTATTTGCCTTTTGTTTGCTATTATTACAGAAAAAATAGCCTTCTAATTTGTTACCCGTTATATTCACCTAATCTGGCTCCCTCCGATTCGCACAAATAACTTAATATTGAGCGATTAATGATGAGGTGTTGGAAGAAATATGCGCGAAACTATTTTTTATAGGAATTGAAATTATATTTGAAAATATGGGAAACTAGTTGGAATAAGTTTGAACAGATAAGAAGATATTATGTTCTTTTTTCATAGTAAAGCTCAATGAAACGAAATGTAGTGTCCTACACATTGGTGCAAATAATACCAGAAGAGCTTATACACTAAAAGGTGTGGATATTATTACAGTTGATCAGCAATGTGATCTTGGAGTTATAGTAACCAAAAACCTAAAGTGGGATGTACATATTAACCAAATAGTCAAGAAATACAACTCATTCACTTATATGCCTTTATAAGGCCAAAGTTTGAATTTGCGCATTTAGTGTGGAATCCATATTTTGTGGATTACTAAAATACCTCTCCCGCTGAAAGATTTATGCTATGAAGAACGCCTAATGATATTTGCCCTACCCACTCTCAGAGAACGTCGCTTCAGAGGAGACTTAATAGAAACCTATAAAATTCTTGCGCACATCTACACTTGCGACTTGTACATTTTCCATATGAATATAAAACAGCAGTTAAGAGGGCATTCAAGAAAAGTTGCCCCGGAAAAACTTTTTGACAAATCGTATAGTATATATGTAGAAGGCATTATAATAAGAGACAGACTGCTGCAAATACAAATATTTTCAAGAACAGATTTGATGCTGGACACTCAGCTACAAATAATCAAATTGTGCACTACTTTTAGTAGACTAAAAAGTGTGAGCAGTATTCTGAAAAACTTTCATTTTTAAATTTACAAAACAATAGCTTCATCAGTTTTTTTTAACCGCCTACTATTGTCAAACAATAATAATAAAGTCACTGTTACTTCAAACCGCCCCACACTAGGCGAAACACCAGCACACTAAATTATTGGACATTGTACGATAAAGAGTTAAACGTGAACCACCATTATTTTTTAACGAGGAATCGATTTCTGTATTAAAATTTTAATTTTATGTTCAGGTTGGCCCAGAAGAAAGTTTTTTTTTTAATTTGAGCCCTATTATTTGACATCGTAAATAAGGTTTTTTTTCGGCCATCCAAAATCCCCCATTTCCATATAAGAGGAGTAGGTAGCTTTCAATTTACAATAAATTTTTGGCGTCCTTTTTCGAAGAAATATTTTCGAGTCCAAAATCGTGTCCATAAGCCCGGCCATAATCTTTAAAACCTGTTGTTCTGAAAAAATATATACGTCGCGATTTTGTTCTTATTGCATTTTCTTATTTTATTCATTAAAAAAACTTGTCTATTATCTAAGAAAATTCAATCTGCATAAACTTAAATTATGATAATAAAGTTAAATTATCGTAATAAAGATGATTCATTAATTTTGGTTCATTAAAATAGTTGTGGTACCAAATAAATTTGCCCCACTATGCCCCCTCTGTCTTGAGAAACAAATTAGAATTTATTTCAATTTTTTTTCTAGATGCTAAATAGAAATTCCGGAGGCGACCTAAACATCTTACATCAAGATCAACCACGAAATCAAATATTTTCTGATAGTTTACAAAATCAGGTATGTTTTTAATTCAAAATGTAATTAATGGTTTATCTTTATATTATTTTAGTCGTTCAGGATCATACCAATTTCCGAAATCAAGTCTACTCTTAGACCATGTATTTCAAACTATTATAAAAACCATGTATTTGATTTCCTTAATAACAAAACAAAATAATCAGAACGGAGTTATGTTTTTTCTTTTATACGCTTTTAATATTTCGGTAATGGATTTTCTCGTTTTGAGAAAGTTCTAGTATACTCATTTTTATCTTGAACGAGTAGAAAATTCAGTGGCATTCCTTTGTTAGTGGGAATAGGTATTATAAGCGCTTCGGTATACCATTTAAGTAAGAATAAATAAAATATGTATCATCCTCTCATCCACTCATCCAATTATGTTTTCGTTACAGACTATATCTTCAAATGAGGTTTATCAGTTTCCCATTCATCAAATTATTGCGGGCGCTTGCCTATTCTCCCCAGTATATTTAATTCTTAATGACAGTATAATTTTATTCATAGTTCAATTAGATTCGTATTAAATGTCAATCCATTTCCTTTGGAGTCACTTTGAAGACGCCTTCATTAATGAAATGAATCAAATTGCTTCATAATTATGTAACTAGTATTGTGTATTAATGACTTTCGGAATACACCCGCAGAGGGATTTCTTTCAGACTTCCACCATCTCTCACTTTCTTTCTGCAGTCTCTTTATTCTTCAACTTATAGTTGAATGAGTAGTCTCTTCCTTTTTATTTCTTAAATCTCACTGCTCACTTAATATATTGTTGCTGAAGACGAACTTTGTACTACAACTTCATAAGAGTAGAAAATATCTCATCTTGTAGAGGGCAACAAGTATAAGCAGTCTTTACTCCATCCTTCTTTTAAATTTTTTGTCATATATTAGCTGTTATTACGTTCACATTCAAGTAATCATTTTCATTCGCCGTGTCCATACGATGTTTTGTTGAAAACATTAATTGCTGATCTAAACCTGAGCAAATTTTATTATCCATTTGAGCCTCTTCTTAGACACTCTAGCATTCTTTTATACGTAAAATCAATTCATTATGTTTTCCTTTCATTTTCAAGTAAAAGTGCGATATTACATTCCATCGATCAATTCTCTCTTTGATTTTATTATTCGTAGACATAACAGTAATATTCGAGTTGATCTGAATTACAAATATAAGTTGGTACAGCTTTGAAGATTCTGATTTATTTGACAATAAAGAGCAATTTCATATTTTCTTTAATTTAATTAATTGTATGCTTTTTTAGCCTAACTTAGTTGGAGATACGAATCCCCTGCCGGAAGATAAAGAATCGGTATCTCAAAGCAGTGCAGCGTTTTCTACTCCAGATAACATAAAAACTATAGAAATCAACCCAGAATTAAAATCAAGTGAAAATGTTGATATGAGAGACTCGAATAATATGCAAAATATGAATCCAGCATTAACCAACAATATGGCAATACCCACTGAGAAATTTATGAGAATACCGCACCACCACCACCACCATCATCATCACCATACCTTATCAAGATCTGGCAACCCAACCAACGAAATACCATCTGCTGGGACATTGAATCCATCATCGGAATTTGATAAACGAATTGGAGAATCCGATAGGCTTTTAGCCTTAACTCAGCCACAACAACAGCAGCACCCACATTTTTCCAATAATTTACCACAATTTACTAACAACCAATTGACACCACAAGAGCAACCACTTGACAAGCGTCTTCCATTCGAGTCAGTTTTTCCTCTGTTTTTCAGACGATCTAATATTCCTATCAGTACTGGACAAGAAATGGAAGCCAATAACCCATCCACAGAAGGAACCAAACAAGAATTTATAATACAAACTGACAATGTTCCAAATTTAGATTCCAAAGCATCCGAAATGGTTTCTCTACCTGAACCAATAATCAGCAGTCAACAAAATGTTGAAGGAAATTCCGAAGTTGGGGAACACCATCATCATCACCATCACCATTGGCATTCTTCGAAATTTGAACCAAATGAGAATGATGAAACATATACATCTGATCCCAAACTCAATCAAAACGATCTTATAGTGGAGCCTCCAGCATTATATTCTGAATCGAACGATTTATCGAAAAATTTGAAAAAACCAATTCAGCCGGAAGCTAGAGAACATCACCACCATCATCACCATCATCATTGGCATCAACCTAATTTCCGGACAAACAATAATGGCGATGGTTCTTTCGAAAATATGATGATAAGTTCACCTGGAGATACGCAAGATTTCAATGAAAAAACTCCTATCTTAGGAGTTTCATCACCAGATAATATTATAAGCGATGTATTCTCACAAAATGTATTGGATCAAAAAAGTGCTCCTCTTCTAGAATCGCCTACAGAAAAATTTAAACCATTGTCAATAAAAGCGGAGAATCCTTCTGAACAAGAGCTTTGGGAACCACTTCAAGTACGAGTAAGTACTACCGAAAATTCTGTTGAGAATCCTATACAACTTTCCCAAGACGAATCTCTTAAGATGCTCAGAAATGAAAGTCCTCTTCCCCTTAAAGAAACGTTTAAACCAAGTAATATGGAATCTTCGAAAGAATCATTGGAAGAAGAAACTGAAACTACCTCTAGAAAAACAAAGCTTGGTGCAAAGGCGAACGCGCTACTGAAAAAAATTAAGGACAGACAAGATGAAAAACTGGCGAAAATTGCCAGAACCAGAGAGAATATAGCTAGCCAAAGAAAAGCTACAGAAGAATCTATTAGAAAAGGTTAGTATACAAGTTTTCCTCTCCATATTACAGTTTTTTGAAACCTGTACCCGTATTACGTCTGATGATTTTGTCTCCAAAAAGTGATATATCACCAATCAATCTGTGACCTCTTTTGCTTCTATCAATATTAATTTTGTTCTAATTTTTAGGCTTACCTATAGACTCTAGCAATGCCCAAGCTGAAGTAATTCAAGAACCAGTAGTGAATACTATCGAATCAGCTCAGTTAGCTTTAGAAAAACTTCAAGACCTTACGACTACCAAAGATCCAGATATTGATAATTTAGGAAGTCAACCGTTGGATAATAGTTGGGAAATGAGGTTAGACGACTCCTTGAACCATAAAAACCCGAAGGCAACGGAAACCTTAGAAGCAATAAACGAAATAGAAGAAAATCCTAATATTTCTATTCGAGGTCGAATTCAAGATGGAACAGAAGCATCTAATACTTTAGGAAGATTAATTCCATCTTCAAGAGATATGCAAATATCGTACAAAGGTCCTTCAGATATTTATTTCGTCGGTAATGGTATAAAGCTTCCTCTCCAAATAGACAAACAACCCGACGGGACACTTGAATTATCTGTAGACATAGAGAAATTATGCTCGTGTCACAATATAAGCTGCCCCAAAGATCATTCTACCTTAGAACGTGCTGTTGGAGAAATATTAGAAAGAAACGCCGAACTGCAAGAGCAATTAGAAAATTCCGATGACACGTCTAGTGGAATGCCTGCACCTAATATGAACCAAGAGATGGTTGACAATTTGAATGGATTGAATCAAAATTCTTTTGTAGATTTGAAAAACCGTATTGCTAATAAGTTTGATGAAGAAAAGGTGACAAGGGAACGACGGTCAACGGTCAAAAATATTGAACGAAGTTCGATGGAGACACCTAAACAAGAAGAAATTTCTAACGATACCAGAGTCAAAGTCAAAAATTTCTTGAAAGAAGTGTTGGGAAAGAGTGTTGAAGATTTGAGAAACAAAATGTCAAAAAAAACTCGATTTTCAACATCACCCCAGAAAGAATCTACAATGGAAGAAAATGTAATACCTATTAATAAATATTATAAATTCAAGGATATGGAAGAGAGGATATCTAATAACATAGATAAAACGGTGGATAATTTCTCGAAAATGGATAATGTACTACTGGAAAACGAGTCAGATATTTTAAGAAGAATAAATGAGGATCCTCTTATCAGACATGAAGTCGGAATAATCAGTGATTTATTGAGTTTTTTTAAAACATTAGCTGTAGATAATAACAATGATAATGATATTTAAAATATATTATTTTATCTCAGATTTTTTTCATTTCACAAGAACTGTTATTTTGAAAACAAATTACTGAAATCTCCCATCAGAAACTTGATATTGCATGAAAAAATAAAACTTTTCAAGTTCGAAAAATCTCAAAGGGTATTAATAAAATTGCAATTAAAAATATTATATGTGTATTCAAAAGTCAGACAGTGATCCATATACTAAGTTGGAATTGTTAAATGATATTCGTTTGAGCAAAAATAAACAATTTGCTATAGTGACAGAGATTTAGGGACACGCAATTGGCTTCAATTCAACTGCAGCAGGTTGAAAATTCCCCTCCTTGACAAATTCTTCACAAAGTAAAATATTACTGTAACATCACTCAATAAGTCGTGTGATTAACACACAGACTGCGCTGCAATTGTCAAATCCATATGACGTTTATGAAGTCACAAAAACGTGACAGCCATTTAAGGAAGCCACTTTTGTTATTTTCAAAACAATGGATTCAGAAAAATTTCGTATGTTAATTCATCATTGCTTCTTGATGAAAAAAAAAATAATATACAAGCTCAGCAATGGCTTCAGAAGTGTAATCCGGCTCTGCCCCACCAAAAAGAGCTATTTTTATTGGTTAGCGGAATTTAAACGTGGTCGTACAGACATCGATGATGATGAAAGTTCTGGTCATTCAATTGAGGTGATTACTCTAGAAAATCAACAAATTGGTTATATATAATCGTAAATTGAAATTGCGTGATATAGCTGATGCCTAAAGATATCAGAAGGCAGTGTGTTTACAATTATGCATGAAAATTTGACCATGAGAAATTTTTTTCAAAGTGGATGCCGCGTTTACTGCACCGTCGATCAAAAACAACAACGAGTTGATGATTCAGATCAGTGTTTGGCCATGTTTACACGTGTAAATCAGATTTTTTGCGTCAATACCTGATAATGGATGAAACATCATGGATATATATATATATATATATATATATATATATATATATATATATATATATATATATATATATATATATAGATAGATAGATATTTTCGTTGGAAAATTGAATAAATAAAACAATTAACCAAAATAAAAAGTTATTTTTATTATTTATATAAAAATAGAGGAAATAACTTGATAGACTTTGGTCAATAAAAAATAAACATAAAATCTTACCTGAATTAAATATCCATCCCTGGTTAATTAAGATATCAAATTTGTTATTTATTAGCACTAACATTTCGGAAGACTCATATTTAAATATGAGATATGATGTTAATAAATAATAATAATAGTTAATGTACAAACTTTGGAAAGTTCATCATATAAAAAGATATTTTTTACAATGTTCTTTCTAGGAGAATTTAAGAAATTTCTCGCAAATAACTACTCCGATTCTACATACAAACTGACCACATTAATGGAAAACACTGTGTGGTCTCCAAATGTGAAAAGGGTTACTGATATAAATATTTATGTCTATTGTCATTGTTAAAATTGTTTATTGAATCATATGAATTTAATACCTATTTTATGGCGACTTTGAAATACAATTCTCGATTAATTCCTTGATAATAAAAAAAATAGTTATTTAAAAGCTTGGAATACATATTAAAAATAGTTACCAGTTTATATTACCAGATAAGAAGCCATAATAACAAGATAAATGAAAGAATGGTAAAAAAAGCAGTGAGAAGAAAAAAAGCATATATGTTAACGAGAAGCTGTTTTTTTAAATCAAAGCTACAACTTTAAAGTGATCGATATAATATTACTTTGTTCATGTTCAGTAACAACAGAACAGAAACTGAGAAAAATCTGTAGAATTGAATTTGTGACGGATGTCTGGAAGTATCTAAGGAATTTCTAATATATGATGACATGTTTCCATAGAAATATTTTCTTTCTTGGGATCTCTTTGTCCAGAAGTGATATTGTTAACTTTTTGCCTCGATTTTCTCGAAAATTGGAAGCTAATTTTGAATATAACATATTAAAAATCGCATGGACCAATTAAATGATCAAATTGATAGGATACATGACGATTGGGTAAATTAATAAATTTGGTAACATAGTAAGTCATAAGTAAAACTAACAAATTATTAAAACATCACTTTATTGAAATTATCAAAAAAAAACTAGAGAAAACTTACATTTACATTCAGTTTTAAACCTAAAAAACACATTTCAAATCGATTAAACTTTGTATGACGGTCAATTTTAAACTGTTCCATCGATTCAATTAAAAAATCAGGTAATCTCAAAATCTAATAGTTTCAGTTCAAAGTGCATATCTGAATTGAGAACAATTATAATAAACGAAGGTAACAAATTATAACTTCGTAAAACAAAAAGGGTCATTTATTTTTGAAAAATGTCTTTCCATTTTCAACGAGTCCAAATTTGTGAATCTTTAAAATAAAAAATATTAAACTAATGGTATTCTCAAGAACTTCAATTCTCGACACTTTATTCTGATTTATTGCTTATTTATACTATTTCTTAGATAATATACAATTATCAAAGACCACAAGAAAAATTATTAAAACTGTGTTTAGGTAAATTTTAGAAAAATGATAGCTGATACAAGATGTCTCAAAAGAAATTTTCACCTTAGTATTACTTATTGTGTGAATGCAGCTATTCGGATGGGTACGGGAGTTATATCAATCCGGTAACATTGCTCTTGGGAATTTAGTCGCTATAGAGTTTCTCGGGGGCTGACCGTGCCTGAGTTTTACAAAAACGGTAATTCGGAGACTGTAACGTCTACAAAAAACTGCAATGTTTATTACTTAAATGATGCGCCAGACGCTTGATTTATTGAAAAATGGACCGAAAAAACCAGAACAAAATCAGATAAACCAAAATCCGGGCGTCCAAGATCTCCTAGAATGATCGAAAATGTACACAGTGCTACTCGGTCTGTTCAAGACGAGCCTAACTAGTATATTCAAAAGCGTGCTGTTGTTTTAAACGTGCAAAATCATTATTTCGTATTTTACAGAAAAAAATGGGGCTGCACCTTTAATAAGATTATTGAGCGCTTTCCAACGTTTACCAGCATATTGTTTTCGGTTGAAGCTCATTTTCATCTTAATTGGTACGTCAACTAGTGAAATTGCCACTAGTGGAGTGCAACCAATCCAAAATACAAACATCAGATACCCCTACATTTACCTAAAGTGATCATATAGGCTGCGATGTCAGCGCGAGTAATTATATGCCCTTACTTTTTTGAAGATGAAAGGGGACGTTACAGTGAATTCAGAGCATCACGTGCTGTTGTTCGGCGACTTCTTCTTGTCTAAACTGCAAAACTTTGATGATTATAACCAAAGAACATGGTTCCAGCAGGTCCGAGCTCAAATACATCCAAAAGATCTCTGCCACTAGTTTATGAAATTCCTCTGGCAAATTGATCTTCAGAAGAGGTGCCATAGATTTACTACTATAGACTTTTTCATATCTTTCTTTTAAGACATCTTGTAATAGAAAATAGTGATCATTAACCCATATATTACAACAATTTCAATAATAAATTTTACCAAAATGAACCATTGCACAAAGAACTGTAGCTGAAACTAACAAATACTTAAAGAATATAATGAAATAACGGAACATAACACAACACTTTGTAAATCGCGCACATTTAACAAACATCCATTTTGGTTGGAATTGAACTTAGTTCATTTAATATTTTCTTTTGAAAATTAAAAGATGCGAGACTTTTGGATTGAATATTGTTCCGTTACATCACCTATTTATTATTTTTCGACTCTGTTCAATATTTCGACATTAATTTAACAATTCTATCCCCTGAATGAGCACTGAGAGCCACGAAGGGAATAATCACAGTCTAGTTGAAATGCTGGTGGATTTTCGAGGAGAACACCTTGCTCCATTTCATTCATTTCCTCGTTTCCACCTATTGAATTGGCTACTGAATTTCTTTGTCGACAAATATACGGAGTGTTGTTTGGTGATGGAGTATCTCTACCCTAAAAATATGATATAGAAGTTTCATTTTATAATCTACAGTTTACATGGATTTTGAAAGTACATGAAGGATGATATAAATTATAGGGAAACATGTGTTCAAAATATAACTACTATTTTTTGCACTTGGCTTAGTAACATTTCAATTTTTCACTATTTGAAAAAAAAATTCACTCATATTTGTATTCTGAATTTGAACACTACAAACATGGTGTTTTGGAGGTATACAAACTTAATGAACAACCAAAATTCAGTGATATTTTAAAATGTTTGTATTTATGGGTTAATTGGGAAATTATTACCATTGTGTTCTATACTTTCTTCTGGATTGCAAAAGATAGCCATATAAATGTGACAAATACATACTTTCAAAAACACACATATATATTCATAATATATATTAAACTGCCAATATCTTCTTATAGAAATTAGTATCCTCAATAGATTCAACTCTAAAAATTTATTTAATTTTTCCGTAAATAAATCTCATTTCTAACATTACAACAAGGCATATGCAAACAGGTTGAACATGTGTGACAACTTTCATCATAAATGACACATTATATCAATATAATGAACCAATTTCGAATTTAATTTCGAATTTTTGCACTAGTACGAGCAAGTCTAAAATTGAGAGTATACAGGAGGACGATCATTTTGTAAGTGAAACGGCTTACAATTCAAAGTGTCCTTTCTAATAGCAATAATAATCTACAAATATTACAATAATTCTGATTTAAAAGCTGATCTGAAAACAAGAATTTTCAGTATTTACTTGTTTAAACCATACTAACAGTGTTATTTTGATTTCCATACGAATCGAATTGCATGGAAAGTTTATATAAATAAATAAAATATAAATAAAAAATGTCATAATTAAGAACATATTGTTGAGATTGTTACATTATTTTTTTTTTCAACACAATCAAGATTTTTAATTAAAATTTTGATCTAAATCCAATTTCTCTACTTCCTTCAATCCTGTCTAGCCCTGCTTTTATAGCAAATTCGATTCTCTTGAATATTCTTGTAGGTACTTCCAACTCAGTAAGTACATTCTAGAACTCTCAAAAACACTCCATAATACTCAATAATTGTGTAGACATAGACAGAAGTTAAGTTACGGAAAGAAGAATAGTAAACTAAGCAATTGAAAAACATATCTAACCTCGTTACAATATGAACCATATTATAGGAAGAAGAGCAAAGTGGATAAACAAAGATACAAAATTTCAAAAAATATATTTCGAGCATAGCGACGATAAAGACACCACGTTATATCCGAAAGTCGTTACAAATAGCTAGGTAAAGAGATACTCATTTATTGTTATATATAGGGTTGACGACAATGTAATTTGAAGTATTATAAAATAAAACACTTTTCTTTAAATAAGAATAGTTTTTAATCAAGTATATATTTTCCATTTTGCTCAATGACCTTTCGCCATCTTTCTTTCAGCTTAATGATTCCGTGCTCACAAAACGTGGCGAGGTGGGGTGGTAGTGACAGGTCGTCGTCATTTGTGAAAATTCGACCATTCAAAGAATTCTGCAAACTTCTAAATAAATGGTAATCAGACGGTACCAGATCAGGGCTGTATGGGGCATGTGGCATAACTTCCCAATCAAGCTCCAATAGTTTCCCAAGAGTTGCCAAAAATATGACGCCTTGCATTATCATGGTGGAGCACTTAACCTTTCTGAATTGACAATTTTTCTTTGATTGTTTCATCCAGTTTCATTAATTGTTGACAGCAAATATCAGAATTGATCGTTTGGTTCCTTGAAAGCAGTTCAAAAAACACATCACCTTTGCAATCCCACCAAACTGACAGCATGAACTTTTTTTGTTATTTTTCAACTTTCGATGTGGTTTGTGCTGGTTCATCGTGTTTGCTCCATGATTGTTTTCGAACTATGTTACTGAACAGGTCCCATTTTTCATCACCAGTAATGATTTCATTTCGTTTAAGGTGCATATGGCAAATGCGGATGGAGATAGAAAGAACATCGATATACCACTTCTTATCCCTCTCTAATCTATTCTTATTGGATCGTCATAACGTCGAAGTTTAGAGTGGTGGGAGGGGCGAAGGAGAACAGTATCTACACCCGATCTTAGCCGTTATAGGAAAGTATGCTTTAAATTCAAGGGACTTAGATTAAGCGTCTTTATTCTTTATAGACAAATGGTCCCTAACCAAGGTTATAAAAAATAAGATCCACTGTACTATTAGAGAAATATGTGTTCTTTTCAAGAAATTTCTTATTTTAGATCACCAATAAACCAGAATCACTCTTTTATTTTGCTAGCTCCACTTACGAAAAAAATGGGATAAGATAAATATAAAAATAATAAACAGTACATACTTGTTTAGAGGGTCCACAGCAAGTATTTTTAACACAATTGTCATTACTATTGTCACTCTTTGGACAATCTAATACGCAGTCTTCTGTCATATGTTCTTGAACATTTGACGTTGTCGGTATATCTGTATAATCTATAAATTCCGGTTGGATAGTAGTCGAATGAATTCCTTCATTGTGAAAAAACTCTTTTACCTTTTCGGCTATCTTCATATACTCTGACAAGTTACGACACCTAAAAAAATAACAACGTCTGCAATCGACTGAAATAGAAAGAGAAAAATAGAGCTATTCTCAAGCATAAGTTGAAATTTTAAACATTAAAAAAAACTTGAGTTTTATGTCTCATATTATTAGCTACGACGAAAAGTTGGTGGTGTTAGTGGAGGCCTCTCTGAAATATCCTCTTATAGCTCTATATTGGCGCCAATTTGTTTTGAACGCTCTGTAAAACTCTCCCACATATTCAAAACTGGTCACTCTATTCGTTGTCTTTATCCTTGTTCTCTTTTTTGACTCACTACCCTCCTTTTCCATTTCTGGATGACTTCCATTCACTTTTAATACCTTTGTCCATATGGTTACTTTTTCTTTCATTTCCTTGAATGTATCCGCTACGATTACTATAATCGTGTATTTTCATCGGTTCTAGATTTTTGTAGCTAATTATTGTTTCCAGTTTATAGTTCTTCTTTTTTTTTATCATCCTATCAATGAAAAGTATAAATAGAAGATCACCAAGACTATCTCGTCGTTTTACTCCCCTCTCCATCATTAACTCCATTTATCTTCCTTCTATTTGTTATCTCTGTCGTTTTTCTAGATTTTCCTATTATTCTCATACTATCCCTTATAAACTTTCTGTTATAAAATACTGGTAAAGTCGTTTCGGGATCCCTAACCTAACACATTATTAAATAACCATCTAAAATTCAATATTTTCTGTACTCCTTTAACAGTCCAAATAAACACAAAATGAGAGGACGAAAGCTACTAACAGAAACAAGCAGTTTGTATGAGATAAGTAGTAGCAGTAGTAGAAATCTGTAAAGTGAACTACACACATAAGTAAATTAAATGTAGTGATACAAGTACATTTATTACTTGTCTTAAAGCTGTACCTGATGTGCGCCGATGCTATAATTCTGTCTCCAGCTAATTGCCAAACGTGGAACTCATGCACTGCGAGTACTCCATCTACTTTGGACAACAATCTATTTTGTATGGCATCGACTTGGATGTGCGTCGGTACTGTTTGCAATAGAATTAAGGCTGAATCTCTCAATAAAGGCCAAACGGAATTTAAAATAAGTAAAACTAGCAAAACACTAAGGGCTGGATCAATATAGTACTTGTATTTCCAATCTGTTAACCAAAATACCTAAAAATTACGCAGAAGTAGAATTTAGAATTAATATAAGAAAAATTGAAAGCTCACCAAAGCCGATATTATCACAATAACCGAACCTAATGCGTCAGATAGAACATGTAAGAAAACCCCGCGCATGTTCATCTGATTAGCAGAATGAGTGTGCGATTCGTGTTTTACAGTAGATGGTTGTGGTGGAGGACTAGGATACGTTTCGTCGTTTTCGTTATCATCGGTTATGGCTAGTTGCGTTAATCGATTTCTACTATGAGATAGTCTGCCATGGGAATGGCCATGAGAACTTCCGTGTTCTGAAAAAATGTGTTTATTAAGAAAAATAAATAGAAGATGTACACTTATATATACTTACCATGAAATAATAACAATCCAATTAAGTTAACTAAAAGACCTATACCGCCAACTACTACAAGTAATTGAGGATCATGAATAGCTTCGATTTCTATAAACCTCTTGCACGCTTCTACTGTTATTGAGAAACATAAAGCTACTAAAAATACGGCGTTCACCAAAGCACCTAATACTTCTGCTCTGGCCCAGCCAAACGTATTCTTTGACCATTTCTTTGGTGACATCTAAAAGAAAACCATGACGTTAAAAAAAATACAATATATTTCCATATGATAATATATATGGTGAATGCCAGTTGGTTCACTGATATATTTTTAGGCTGCTTGCTTTTGATTCTATGCTGAATATAAAACTTGTTGATGTCACATACTTGATGATTTTTTGCAGAAGTATCATCTAGCATTTTGTATCATCTTTTGAATTAGATGTAATTTTTATATGAAGCATTTAATATTTTTAATATGGTAGAAGAACCTAAAATTTGCAGTGTGGTTGTTCACTTGTGTCTACTGAAATTTAATTCTTCTAATGTATATAATTTTATCGTTACTGACGATTTAACAATCGTTTGGTAGTATTCCATATTACAATGTGGTATTATGTTATTATTCAATAATTTCTCTTTGAAACACTCTCACCTATAGCACTGAACAATGTACAAGGTGATTCAATGAAAAATAGGCCATACTTAAAATTCTACGCATTTTGCAAATAGTTTGATTGATTGATTGATTTGAACAAATTAAGTTTCATTCAATATTTGTACATTGCTGTAAATAAAACGTTATAGATTTGTTCATCTTACCTTAACTGATAAAAAAGCTACTACTAATGCCGCTACGTCGCTCAGCATGTGAAAACTGTCTGCCACTAACGCCATAGAATTTGTGATATAACCTACGACAATTTCGACGAAGAAGAAGAAAGCTGTTAGCCATAACATCGACAGTAGACGGCATTTTTTTCCGGAAAATCTTCCCATATCAACTGAAACAAACGCCAAATATTATAAAACATAGGAATAACTTTTGGGCTCAAAATAATATATAATAATAAAAGGGAGGAGAAGTGCGATTTATGTAGAATGTAATTATTTTTTATTTATTTTTGGAACTCTCTTTTACAATGGCATATATCTCTTCGTCCGATTTCTAATCACAAGTCAACTCAGACTGGCCGGAAAGTTACCTATTACCCGTCAAATAGATTTGAAATATTTATAGTAAACGACATCGCAGAGTACAGGATTATAGTAAAGATAAAAACATTTATAGTATTATGAAAGTATACTCTTCATATATAAATCTGGAAAACATTCAATGGTTTAAATACTAGTTTTTGTATTTAATAAATGTTCAGACCCATCGATTAGTAATTTCAATTACCTCGATAAAGATACCAGAATGATGGTATTAGTTCAAATAAATCCTATTATGTCTACCAGGCAGATATCCAAATTAACCAGAAGTCATTGACAAGAATACTTAAAGCACATAAACTGTCTCTTTATAGTCTTACAATCAATCAGGAACTCTTGGAAGATGGTTCTGATAGAAGATAACAATTTTGTGAAGAAATGGATCAACTAGACTGAATCAAAATTCCTGTATATAACATTCTGGTATATGATGGATCTACGTTCATGTAAAATGGTGCCAGAATAAACAAAATTTTAGATTTGAGGTGGATGACTGTATACTATACCTAAGGCCCAGAAAAAGTAATATTTGGACAGGGATTGAAAGATATCAAATTATAGAACTAATACTAATGAAAATGTCAATAGATCATAGTTCGTTTACTAGCCCTGTATACGAGGTATGGCTATTAAATAACGAGACTGCGCGCCTAGAGGGAGTGGGCCACTATTATAGAATTTGTGTAGTAGCGGTTTGAAACGAATGTGTTTTTTACTCGTGCCGAAAACCATGTGTGATGAAAAACAGATCAATCTCAAATTTCTCGTTAAATTTAAAAGAAACTCCGACTGAGTGCTATAAATTGTTACAAGGGGCCTATGGGGTCAATTCTCTATCTCGTGAGCGTATTTTTGAGTCGTGTAAGCGCTTTATTGAGGGCCGATAGAGCACTGATGATGACCAGTGCCCAGGTCGCCCTGTGACTGTTTTAACTTCGGAAATAATGACCAAAATCAACCAAATTGTGCGTGCACGAGGAATTATACATGAAAAAGGTCTGTGCGAAGTTGGTGCCAAAAAATCTGGCTCCTGACCAAAAGCTCTTGAGACAACGGGTCTGCTCAGATTTCCTTGAAACGTTAAAAAAAGATCTGCTTTGAAAGGGACCCGAATTGAGTCGATGGAAGCGGTAAAGCAAAAAATGGCAGAGCTCCTAAAGGTCATCACCAGAGAAGACTTCCAGCACTGCTTCGACCAATGGAAAGAACGTATGGAAAGATGTGTAGTGAGGGGAGGGGAGCATATTGAAGGGGAGCATTCGAATGTAGAATACTTTATATAATAAAACCGTTTTTCGTAACTAGTCTCTTTATTTAATAGCCAGACCTCGTATGATAAAAATATGAGGTTTCAACAATATGGTACGCTTCCACACCTGACCTCAATGCTGTATTTCCAAACAAGTTTATGGGTTCCAACTATTGAATGACCACTGATATCCTCAGATACTTTGAGAACAAATAAGCAAATGAACTAAAAGTTTGAATAAAAAATGAGTGCAGATTAATTTCGTTCTCAGTCATTAATCATGGATAATGTTCATATTTAGGATTATTAAATAGTCAATAGACATTTATTTGATTACTTGTTTTTCATAATTTTGTAACCTTTTGTTATTGGTAAGCAAGAAAAAATTATTATTTGTCAGGTGTGTATACGCCCTATAATAAAGACCGTCAAATTGGCACACCCTTTATTCATATGTATTTTAAATTACATATTCTCTTTGTATATATTAAATTTGGAGATTATGTTAACAAGATCGCCATTATGCTATTAGAAGAGGGTCAAAAGTAGAATCAGAAACATCGAAGTTTGATGCATTAAAAGAGGCAAATGAGTTTGACAATTTATATAAATAGAAAACAACCGAGTGCCTGAAGAACAAAGAGAAGAACAAAAATTTTTATCTTAAAAACATTGTAGTGATAGGAAAATGAACGTTAGTATCCTGTTTACACAAAAACAAAAATTTCATCTATGATTCCATGAATAAACAGCCTTGACACAAATATGTACATCAATTGTACAACAGTCTTTAAACACTTTGCATTCCTTACACATACATACTTTTAATTATCATTTATGTTATTGACAACAAATCGTTGTTTGCATTTTTAATTGTAATTTCATCGCCTTTAATTTTTCTGAGCACAAAAATTCTTAAATATATCAAACGACAATTTTATCTGTTGATATTTATTATGTTCCACAAAAATAATTCGTGAAGGTTTAATAATGCGAGTTAAATTATAATTTTAACTTTGTTTCAATTTATAAATACAAATTTTAAAAATAGCAACCAAGACTTTGTGATTCATGTAAGCTTGGGGTATCTGTTTGCTTTTATTTATTAAATTCCGGATTTTTCTTAATTTTTTTAGGTACGAAAAAAATCTATTCTCAATATATTGAAAAAATTCTTTCAATATTCTTTCAATACAATTCTATGTCTTTAATGAAAGCTCCATTACTGCTAAAACTGTCAAGACAGGATGTCCCAAATTTTGACCTCTAATATAGTTATATTCAGATTTTGAAAAAAAAGATACAAGTTCACCTAGAGGACAATCAACTTGTTTAATAGTTTCAAAGTTCTGATATTATTCCTTCTGGTCCAGAAGTACCCCAGAAAAACTTAAATGGCAAATTGCTTCCATCACACTAATAGACAAGAAAGAAGGAAACCAAGAAATTCAATTGCTTTGAAAACCTCAAATTTTTTTGTACAATCGAATGTGTCTCGCCGGAATTGGAACCAGGCGTAAATGTGGTGTCGGTACATTGCTCCTTGGAAACCATTGTTTCCAAAAAAAATATCTTGACAATCCAAAGGAACCGTCGCTACTGATAAATCTGCATTGTGAAGAAAAGGTCTTATGGCACGTTTCTTATTTTGGGAATAAACTTCAGTCTTTGTCATACAAAAATAGAAATCTTTAAAATAGTTGATGCCTACCATTGGAACTGCAAAAGGTCCTTTTATCCAATGAACTAATTACAAGTTACAACTAACTCAGCACACATGGGGAGTTCACGGTTTGTCTTAATCTCCAATTAAAAACACCATAAGCCCTTTTCACATTTTCAGAGAATGGTTTGGCATGTATTTTCACCATAAATTCTCCACAAATATAAAATGTTTCTGCTTATAAATAAACGCCAATTTAATAAACCCTCTCATTAAATTTATTACTTGCGACCACAAAACGGAACCCCATTTTATTTTAATGATTTTTTTTAAAAAACTGCTCCAATTATTGTAAAACACTAAACGAACAGTAATTCTAAAAAAATTTCAACAAATTTACTTGGAAAGCTTCTTTTCAAATGCCTTAACTTTTGATTGAATGATTGTCTTAAAAGACTCAGGCATTATTTGAATTTTAAGAAATCTCACAAAAAATCTATAGAGGTTAAATGGAGCGACCTAGCTGGCCATTCGATAAAAGCTCTAGGCATATCTATTGAAAAGTTGCTGTATCAGCAAGGAAAAAATTATTTGAAATAAAGTGTGAAAAATGATGTTTTTTATATATAGACCACACAAAAAAAGATCATTTTTAGCACTTTAATCGAAGTAATGTAAAGGAAGTACAAATAAAAAAATTTTATCAAAAATCATTTGAATTATGTTGAAGAAAACAAAAAAAATATATGAAAAGTAAAATTTTTTGTTTTACTATAGCGTTGAAGATAAAAAAAAATCAAATGGACCATGTGTAGGATAATATTTCAAGGCAGAACGGTCCAACCAAACTGTAAAACACATAATACGGTACCTTGCGCTTTGGAGAAAGTTTGAAATAAAATACGTCGAGTGGTCCATAGGAATCTTTCATTGTACCTCGTATTTTTCAAATGGAATCTATCAACTAAATGATAAAAAAATAGATCCAGGTAACATATGTAATTATTTACATAAATAAATGTATTTCAAGTGGGCCAGAAGAAAAAAAGAATTATCATATCTTAAAGCCTAATACATTGCTTAAATTGTGAATGATAAAATCGATTTTGAAGACGGCACCAATATTTGTTGCTTAATATGCACACGGCACTGAAAACGAATACACATTACTGGATAGACGAGTGGAAGCACTAGTATCATGAGAATCTTAAATTAAAAACTTCAATTAATGTAAATTTTTAATTACAACATACATCAATATAATCTTCCTAATTATAGAGAATAATTTAAAAGATACTTTGGGTTATATGTTATGCAAGTAAGAAAAATAATTTCATAAAAAAATAAGGTTTTGTTACTAGTTTTTGATTTGACTCTATTACATACCTATTCAAATCTTTAAACAAATTTTAGTTTTACATTTGTCACCATATCAGTTCCCTACTTACAAATCACCCAAAGAAGGTACATCCGCCCTTTGTTATGTCTATTCAGTAAGCCGTTCTCGTGTTTGTTTCTGTTTAGTATGCATCTTCGCACAATAAACAGCTATACAAGTAATTCTTTTACCATACGCCTACATTTACATATGCAGTTATGAATTCATCAATATATTATTTATCCTAATGCCTAGAAACTTAAAGAACGTTCCTGCTTTAATATGTCATTAATACAAAACTATCCATAATCATATCTTGATAGTGAAGTTGATGATAAAGATATCAAGTAGTCGTTCACATATCTACATTATCAGGTATTAGTTGCTTAACAATTTGAAAAGAATGAGTGAAGAAAAAAATGTGAGATAACAATGTGAAGGAAACATGAGAATAATTTGCCATGTCTGTTTGACAAACATATCTACTATCACAACACAATCACAGATTATGAAGAGAGAGAAAAAAATAATGAGGCCGAATTTTTTTTCATTTTTTTTTGTAAACAAAAACATGGACAGCTGTACACCATTTGAGTAATTTTTCTCACTCTTGGTAACAGTAAGGCTTACAACTTTCAAGACATAATTCAAGTTCATTATAATTCACAAGGACTCAAATTTTTTTGTACTAGTTTCGTAACTTTTCTCTCACAACTTGAACTATCAAGTGTAATATGACGCCTACGCCTCTCAGTGGAGATCTTTCTGAATCAATTAAACTCATCAATTGATGAATATGATGATATGCTTAATTTGGAATCTACTTTTGCTAGTGGATCTCAATGATTTGGTACAGAAATAAAATTTGTCTACGTAACATATTAAAACATTGGAAACTTTTCCAACAATAATCCAGACCTGTACTACATCATTATGCAAATGAATTGCTCTATAATCCATTATCATATGGAGAGAGTACTATAAGTCTTCGAGAAATTAGAAGTTATGACTTCTTTAAATGATATGTACCAATTACAGATGCTTTCTATGTGAATTAGATAGTAGAGAAAGGCTGAACATTAGAACACTCTTGAAGAATTGATCCAAATGTTGGAGTTTAATAATTTTGTCCAAAAGAGCATAATCTTGAATTTAGAAATCAATTCCTCAGAAAGACTGATATAAAGATAAAAGAAGAGATACTTGTTGGTCTACAGGTTCAATATTTAATATAGGATTGTAATATAAACAACAAAGAACGAGCAATGGTTTACTATGAATTTAACAATGTAGGAAATTACGAAGATACTAAGAGTACTAAGGCCCTTTAATGGACGCCAGTATAATATTGTATTCAAAATTCACACGTTGATTATTTTGGGTCAAGCTTAGGAGATATCAGTGAACAGAATGACACATTCATCAAGTATTCATAGCAGAAACAATAACTATCAGAAAATGGAGTTGCATTATGTGTTACATTTAAGTAAAATTGGCATTTGAATGATTCTTATTGATGTAAAATGTACTGAAAAATTCACCAACTTAAATATTTGTGGGTTAGAAGAAGAGTTCTGAAGGCAGATTTGGAATCAATGTGAAAATTATTAATCGATCGCCTTATTTTATTCTTCATTGCAGAAACCATTTTATAAAAGATAATGAACATTGTAGAGACCATTTTATAAAAGATGATGAACATATTTAATATTAGCCATATTTCTAATTTTATCAAAAATACAAAGAATTTGCAGTATTCCTAAAAAATCTTTAATCTAGCATATATTTCAGTAAAATGGGTAGTAAACAATGTTTATCCTAATTTTTTAAATATTGGATTGTTAAATAGAAGAGGCAAAAAATGGTTGGCTTATAAATGTTGTGAAAATAAATATAAAACAATTCTACTAAAACCTCAATAATCTTTGAAATTAAAATTTTTGTTACTGTCTTTGAGTGATATCACATGTTGTAAGAGTAAAAATAAATATATAATTTTTTGTAAAATATTTCCGATATTCATCACTATACTTAAAACAAATGCTGAGATTCTTATAATTTGCCCCTATATAGTTACATGTTTGCATGTTCTTGTTATTATAAACCACAAACAAACATTATTTGGATCAAAGCAGATAACACTATGAATGTAGCACTATTACATTTAGAAAATAAAAATCAGTAACCACAAAATATGGATATCAACCAAATGTTTTCATTTTAAAACTTTTCTCCATACTTAGATTCCAAAATAATTCAATACATGTTTATTATTATTAAATATTTCTAGATGGAAAAGAGTATTCATAATTTTTGTGTGCAATTGTCCACAAGCAGAAGAGTAATAGTTAAGAAAAACTACATAAATATTGATATTTAGTCCAAATAAATGTACTCCTTACAGGATGGAACATGTGTTTTTATCATATGGGATTTTGTTAAAACTATACTGTGGCCATAAATATGTTAAAATTTATCTTTTATAATACATTTCTTTGTGTTAGCTAAAATTGTAACACATTTAATTTGACTCATAATTGTCAGACAAGTGGTTATTATAATATAATGTAAGAGTAAATCAAATATTTGAAGTAGATCATTTCAATTTTCTGCTTTTTACCTACTTAGCCAGCACCATATTCAAGAGAAAAATAAAAATGTTCATGGAAAACGATAGTTTCTTATCACTTGTGACGACAAAAAATTGTTGTTCAGATTATGGAATACCTAGTATGGAAGATAAGGTGACATTTAAAAGTTTGTCTTTGTATTAAAATATTATTTACATGCACATTAATACTAATATTAAAAGATGTACAAGTAGATATTATATAATAGAAAAAAGTATCTCAATTAGTATTAAAAACTAATCAGAAGACTGGAATGTTTACAGAAACTTTTTTCAATTGTTAATGCAAATTAAATTCAGCAATCAAGTTTCAGCAATCATTCAATTGATTGATACCACCGTTTCCAGTAGAACTTGAAGAATTTCAACAATGAATGACGAATTGTAAACAAAAAATACTTTGCAACTTACTAAATCACTTTTTTTATACTTAGTCATAATTTCCACTTACCTTGAATTGAATTTGGATCAATTTCTCTTCATCTCATTTCAATATGATGAGGGGTTATGAAGCACAATTAAGTATTTGTATCAATAAAAGAGCGCTCCCTGATATATATTAAACAACAATGGTTTAAAAATTTGTACAAAAATAGAACTGTTACTGTTTTAACAATGTGATTTTCAAAGAAAATCTATAAAAATAATGTTTATAGTTGTTTCTGTGAATTGTGAATTACTTAAAATAGTAATTGTTCATATAAGCAGAGTAAGAACTTGAAATCCACTTTAAAATCCCCAAAAATAGAAAAATCAATCAGACAAATTAGCCACAACAATTTTTGTTCAACGAAGATAAAATGACAACTAATCTTTCAACTTGAAGTAGTTAAAGTGTCACAGACTAACACAATCCAAGTTCGCTACGTTTGTTCGGTGTCAAACTTCATATCAATAAAAGTACAATTTTGGTATAGTATATGTTTCGTGCATCTAAACCATAGATACAAAATTTTTCATAGATATGATGAAAGGCAATTATTGGAACAGTTTCAAAAAAACTTTGAAAAGTGCTTAGTTTAATTCAGCTATGGAGGGTAGTGGTAAGGAAAACCGTCTTGTAAGGGGGATTAGTTAAAAAAGTGTCCAGCTGTAAACAGCAAATTATAGTACGAAAACTTACCAAAATAGCGCTAGTGTAGCAAGTGAAAATTATATGAATTTAGTAGTTATGTATTTTATGTACAATTTTCGATGCTCTGTCTTCAAAGAGCCAGATTCTCATATATTTGAATTCATCCAACCTCTTTAAGGGCATTGCATTAAATAATATGGTGATGTTTACAAACATATTTATGTTTCTTGAAATCATCATAAATTTCGTTTCTTGGTATTCATTAGTAAGTCCATTGATTTCCTCTGTTCTGTTATCTTGTTGTAGGTCGTTAATGTTATCAGTGAATGGGACGGTTTCATCCGCATAACGGATATTGTTAATGGACGTCCCATTAATTTTGATTCCCATTTCTATATTCTCTAGGGCCTCTTGGAAAATTGCTCTGGAATATAAATTGAATAAGAGTGGAGACGGCACTTATCCTTGTCGCACACCCCTTTTGATCTATTTGTTGCCGGACATATTGTTGTCTAGTTTTATTTGAGATGTTTGATTCCAGTATGGGTTTTCAATGCATCACATGTCTTTCTGATCTATATCGAGCTTTTTGAGGATCTGTATTAGTTTGAGGTACTATGTAACAAGCAAACGTCACTTCTTTAGTTAAGCAGTTCTGGACTTGTGTCCAGAACTGCAACAACAATTTTGCCTCTCTTGTGCTATTTTACATCAACAGTGATAAAATGTATCATAATAAAAGGTAATCCAGTTGATCTAATAAAGATGCATTGTAATCTATCCTTTTAGTGAAGCTTCATCAAGTTTACAATGATTTTTTCATTTGCCACTATAGAAACACAAGCATACAGATACATACGCAAAACATTATCATCGTTTGGTAAATATACCGTTCGTGACATTTCCGTATGTATGATATGAAAATGCCTTTATCAGATACTGCTCTTTTAACAAAATTAAACTCAACCACGTCAGTATTACATACATTTATTTGGAGCGATAGTGATTGAGTGAGTTATTTATATTGACATAACAAAGAAACAAGACAATTTTTTTTCATAATAAATTTTATTTTTTCACATTGTCTATACACTTAGTCCAGCGATGCTCTAAACTTTTAACACTTCTAAATAACAGTTGCCATCTTTCTCCTCAAAATAGGCATCATAAAAATCTCTCTCCTATAAATTGACTTTTAAGATTTAGAAACAAGAAAAAGTCGCTGGGGCTAGATCTGATTATGAGCTGGGAAATTAATTTGAAGTGTCATTCGTGAATAGATCACTGAAATGTGAAAAGATGCGTTATCCTGATGGAAAAGCACTTTTTTTATGCAAATGCGGTCGTATTTTTTCAATTTCACTCTCTACCTTACAAATATCTAATACTCTCCTGCTATTGGTTTATCTTGTTGAATATACTAGAGAAACACGATTTTTTGATCATTTCAGAAAACAGTCGCCATGAAAGATAGAAGACAATTGAGTTATTCTTATAGCTCCTTCAAATTAATAGGATGTTGCCCCTTTTTTTCAATTATTTGATGGTTGTCTGAAAACTTTCCTAACAAAGAAACAAGACATTATACTTTTTCCAGAACAGTCACCATCACTTTTCTGGTCAATGCAACACTGTTTGTTCGTTAAGAATCAATGAGCAATAAATCACGTTTAAAACTCATTAAAAGGCTTTCTCATATAATTTTCCCAAATCATTATTCAAATAAATTAGATTTAGAAACATTTGTTCCATTCATAATAAATAATCATAAAATATTTAATTTCTATGTCTAATTCTTTGGAAACAATTCATAATGGTTATAAAAATATTTATTGAATAACATATTGCAACATTCAATGTAATTATATAAAATTCTTTCTAAAAGCTATATTACTAATAAGTAACCCGCTGGAAAATATTTCACAATTTAAAAGTAAGATATGAATATAGGAATAAAAGAAATTTTTGATTAGGAAATCTTTTTATAAAATAATGGTAACATAATTCCCATGAAGCTATAATATTCACTAGCCGATATCAATCAAATAGGGTTTTGTATAAAACTGTTTTACGAGAAGCATCACAAACTTCCTCGCATTGTGTAACGAATTATTGGAGTCTTGGATCTAAAAAAAATATCAATATATTAATATTATACTTTTTGTTTCATACAGCCTTTTCTTGTGTCATCTATTACAAAAACAAAGTGCATCACCGCGTCTGTCTGTCATTTTACTAAGCTATTGAACAAATTGTCAAAAATTTCTCATTGAGATTGAAGAAGGTTTAGGTATGTATGTATATATGTATATGTATATATATATATATATATATATATATATATATATATATATATATATATATATATAGTTGGAAAAAAAGTGAAACGTTTGGGAGCTTTCATCAAAAACGTTGCCTAATCCCTTTTAGATACAACAAAACAATGCCTGTATCTTTCTTGCAAAGTTTACTGTACCCATTCTATGTAAGTTATTATAATCTTTTACATTATATACTTTTAATGAATATCTTGAAAATGGCAATATAACGTTAACACTAATGCAGTGTATACTACACCATCAAATACTCATTAGAACATTAACAACACCTTCAGGATAAGGTGATTTGAGCAGTCCAGTTACTATCAAAATATTATCCATTGCAACTTCTTATAATAAGTACGTTTTCAGTTTCAGACAAAGGAGATTGAACCTTAAATATTTCTTAATGGTAATGGATACATGAATCAACTACTAGATTATCTCTGAGCATCATAACATAATATTACATATACTTGATTGCTAGCAATTTTACAAGTAATATTAAAACTGAAATAATTACTGACAGTGAGTAAGTGAAATTTTTGAATAAATATAATTGCAGGTCCAGTACTCAGAAACATATTGTAAATGTCATAGGGAAAGTAGATTGTTGGGAAGAATTGACTCTACTCTTTTAATAAAAGTACTGAACACACTGTTTACACTACCACTACACCAACACTCACAATTACACTATCTGGCGCGCGTTTCGATAACCAAGTTCAGTCTCTGAAGACGATAACTTGGTTATCGAAACGTGCGAATGACAGAGTAATTGTAAATTCTGGTGTAGTGGTAATGTAAACAGTGTGTTCAGTATGAATATCACAAACGATTCCATAAATTCCAACTTAGTCCTAATAAAAGTATCAGTAAATGTTGATTGTGAATAAACACGTCAAAATTTAGGGAGAGGGCTCGAAAATGCAACGTTTTATTACACCTTTTTTATTCACTTTCTTTTAAATTCAAACTATTAACCAATAGAAAGGGTGAACTAAACGAGGTACATCCTCTATTGGAAAAATGTAATTCACTTATAAGACACCAAGCGAGACTGTGCTTGGTGTGAATGTATAAAGAAATAATTTGTTAATTTTATTATTGCGCGCTTTGTTTATTGTAATTTACAGACCATAGTTAAGAACAAAGTCGTTAGTGTTGAAGAATCGAAGGTATTTTATTAGAATACAATGAATAAACTGGTACATTTTGTATACATAATCGGAAATAAAACAATAAAAGAGCCTGACCTGTTTCAAAGCAACTTCAGCACATTCTTTTATCTTTCCATGAGATTGATTGAAATCCATTGTCATCAAAATTTTAACACATTCTGAATTTCCACCAGGTTGTCCCACTCGAGAGGGAGCATTAGGAAATTTTCTAATAACTTGTGGCTCTCCTTTCATTTCAGGTAATTGAGCCAATACATATCCTAAAACAAATGAGTATATGAAAAAATGGTTATACAGCTTTATATATATATATATATATATATATATATATATATATATATATATATATTCACCTGCTATGGCTCGACATAAAAATTTGAAATCCATAGAAATGTTGGCTTGCTTGGTAAGACCTATTGCATTGAGCAATCCTCTCCCCCATTTACTAGGACCCTTTTCGTCTGAGAACTGTAAAAGGATTTGTGAAAATTTGTATAAAACTGCACCGCAATACGGCTCATCTATTTCGGCGTGTTGTAAGACTAGCATAAGAAATCCACACCATATCAGGGGCATCTTTGGTTCTGTTCCCTCACTGGAATATACTGACTAAAAAAAGACTATTTAAATGTATTCACTATCTTACCTAATTTTAACATTTATTATCCAGTCTAAGCACATATTCAATAAAATTTCAGTGTTGTTATGTTTGGAAATCAGCTGCACGAAAATTGCATTTAAAGCTAATATGCAGCCCTTATTCACGGCTAATTGTTGTAATTCTTTTTGTTTGGGTGCTAATATATTCAAAAGCTCTCCGATTTCCCGCCAGGTTGGTTGAAAATCATCAGAAACTGCAAATGAAAATTAAATTTAAGTTTATTTAGATGAAACTTTTCATAGATTTCATCCCAACTTAAATAACAGTCTGTACTAATGTTTGCTTCAAATCGACAGACAAATGTATAATAGAAGAGACATAAATTTACAGGGGGTTAACAATACACTTGATAAAGACAAAACTACACTAATCAGTATTTATTATATCCAGGATATCTTCATTATGAAATAATTAATGAGCAAGGAACAAGACTTGGAGCTGTAGTATAATAGTTTTTTTTTTCAGAAGATTTTCAATAGGTGCTAATTTTTACGATCGTTTGATATTATTCGCGTGAATTAGTAAAAGTTGAATGAATCTATTAAGAACAGAAAACCGTGACAATCTACAGTGCTCCAATTTGATAAACGGTAGTTTGTTAGTAAAGCTACTTCCATGTAGATGTACTATAAATAAGCAACTGAATTAATTATCATATGACAGATTGGCTCTTTGTGGCTATTGTATTTTGGAAGTACTTGAATGAGATTTTTAACCTTTCTCTACTCACAATAGGGTCTTAGGACCTTATCAAATAAGTACATTCTAAACAAAGATTTCTGATACAAAATGACCAATGACAAAGTCGTGTAAATTTAGCATAATTTTCTTACATAACCATATATATAGTTGTATTATGGGATGTTAGTCGGGTTTATAATTTTAGAAACAATTTTCCTACATTTAATTTATAAGTAATTTATTTTGTTAGAATATGATTAAGTTTTTAGTCCATATTTTTTATGACATAAAAAATCGATGACTCCCGACTCCAAAGATGAAAACCATGTACAAGAACTAGACTATTTAATTGAAGATTAATCGAATACTGAATAACCCTTCATCCAATACAATAAAGCTGTAAATTTAAACATCTAAAAAGAAGAACCAATATTAATCAGGAATCGAGTTGTGCGGAGACCAAAGTTCAAATTATGGTGTGAATTGTGCTGAATAATTGAATGGAAAATTTTTGTTGGTATTTTCAACTGACAGTACATTTTTATTTATATAAGTGAGGTCTTTGTGCCAAAACTAAAAAAATTATACCAAAATTATTCTAATAATAATAGGGAGATCTATTAGAGACTAGTGTGTATTCTGCAGAACTATTTATGATGTGTGTGCAACGACGGTTGAAGATAGGTGAAACAAAAGAAGAGGTACAACTGAATGGCCAGCACAATTTCAAGATCTATCTTATGGCATATTAGGATTATCTTAAATTATACAATGAATTAGTCATAAGAGAAATAATTTTCATGTTTTCTTTTAATATTGAGCTAATTTTAAATTTTAGTATACAGTATAGAGATAATTTTAGAGAACCTTTCAATTTTGATTATAAGCCTATCCTCCATAATCAGAATATTCAATGAAATAGACTAAACTGGAAGTATTAACATTTTGCTATTTTACTAGAGCTAAATATTTGAGGGTAAAAATTACTGTACCATAACACTTACCAGTATTCACAAAGTAGCTATTAATGGTAACTTCCAAAAGATCTGCAAGTATATCTAATTCCATAACTGCAGTACCTAGAGTTGTCAGTAAACTCCTGATAATCAACCCATTTCCAGGTTTATTTTCAATCCATTTTATGAAACTATTCAAAACTATCACTTTCACTTGATCTATATTCAAGCAGCACAATAGTTCTTTCAACAGCAACGACATCTCTTGTTCTGTAGTTACCATATGTTCAAGATCATTGAGTTGTCGATTTATTAACAGAAATATATCTTGTTCTTTGCGAGAAATGTTATTTTTGTTTCGATTGGCGTAAACAGAGAGTAATTTTACATTGGTTTTAACATAGATCAGTCTTTTGTTTAATGTTTCTGATGACATAGTCGATTGTTGTCCATTGCACATAGAAACTATCTTTAGAAAACTAAAAAATTATAATTCTTTATTTATTATATTATATTTATTATACATCGATTGACCATTATTGAATTTTTGACCTTTATTTCAAATGATCTGATTATACGAAATTAGAAACAGCAATTAGTGTGATTCTTACCGTAAAATTCTATAATCTATATCTAAAGGATCATTTTTGAAGATCACAGACGAATCACAGCTCATAACAAGCCAGTCTAAGACGTATTGGTAAAAGGAAGCATCTAGAATGGTCCAGTCAAAATTTTCTGCTTGTACCAATATTGATTTAGCTTGTTCACAATGGTTTTTCCTCACATTAGGTTCATTGCAAAGTTTTACAATTAAATTTATAAAGCATTGATAAACGCGTATTCTGAGTTGAATTGGAGCACTCTGCAAATTATTCAACCAGTTCGTCCAAGGAACGGCCATGAAGATGTGTCCTAAGAAAGCATGACAGTCCGGTAAGTACTGATCAATCACCTAAAAGAATTGGAATAATTTATAAAGATAAACCTAATACAGATAGTAGAATATTTACCTTTAACATAAACTCCACATCCACTACAGACGGCCAAAAGTTGTGCCAAGGAAATGTCAGAAAAGTATTATGCACAGAAATTAGAATGTGTTCTTTTACAGATTTGTGAGCATAACAGGTAACGTACCATTGCCAAATGTAACTTAAAATACTGCTGGAAGCTAAAATAAAGAATATATATGTGAAATAATAAATATGGTCATGGCATAAGTAGTTCCTTTGCCTAACAGCATTACAGCTCAATGTAGACCACATGATCTCTACAATCTGCCTCTCTTATTTCCTCATGACAACTAAATCGTTTTTGATTTCATCTAAATCCATGTAAACCCTTCTCTTATTTTTGTGTTATAAGACAGGTGCTCATGATTTTCGTTGGCATATATTCCAACTTTTAACGTGACCATCAGATTCTCTACGATTTGAAGAATTTGATGACATCTTCTCTATGTAATATATCATATTATTATATGTAATGGGTTGGTATTTATTCTAATGAATCCATAAATTTTTCTCATAACTTGCCATTTTGCCTGAATTTTTCTTTTAATTCTTCTGTGAGTGACCATATGTTATTACAGGTCTTATAATAAATTTGTTAATTCTATTATAGGTTATGTTACTCTGTGGTTTGCGAAATCCGCTTTGTATCTGTTTGCATTGTTCAGCAAGTACAGCTCAAATCTTTTGATAGATTTAATTTATTCCAAAGTGCAAAAATCATAATTTTTGTTGTTATAGTAATGTAATGAGTGTTTCCTCGACAATTTTGACTATATTCTATAACTGAGCATAATTAGTGGTAAATAACTATTTTTTGTCTTTTATAGCTATTAAATATGGATTTGATCATTAGTATGATTTTATAAATAGTATAATTTACCTGGTAATGTATGTATAACAAATGATATGCATTCTCTAAATGAATTTAGAATTTTTTGAGCGAACTGAGTATCTGCTGGTATCCATGGTAGTAATACGGATCTATCATCTGCAAGCTGTTGAATCCAAGAAGCCATATTGTCTTTAAGATTTTGCATGGAATATGGTACTAACCAAGGAGTAAACATATCCCTTATAAAGGGCCAAATTTTTTCGCACAATCTGTCACCTAATAGACCTACAACATTTTTGAAACAATATCTAGAATAGTGTATCAATTGATAAAGCAACAAAATTATTCAATTGGTTTCTATATGATAAGATGACATACCACTAATAGTTATTTGATTTTAGTTTTAATAGTTGAAAACCTACAGGTTGAGATGAAAAAATCATCTCATACTGCTTGAATTTGAATTATTGAATTTAAATATATTGTAATAGGACTAGTTAATTTGGATGAATTATTATTCAAATATTAGTATATAACCATGTTTAAATTCAATTCGTGATCAAATTGAGAACATTTTACAAATTGGTTACATGAAATTATTAATTAGATAATCTAATCTTACCTTGATGTACATTTATCATACTAACAATTATTCCATGTCCGATAATACCCATAAATAACATGTAAACATCCATGTAACTACGACATTTAGGATACAGACCGTAGATTCCGTATTGAAGACGTTCTTGTGTAAAATGCCTGGCAAGATGTTCGGCGGTTTCTAAGAGTTCTTGATGTTGGAGTATATTTTGATGTTGAGCATAATTTCGAAGTTGATCCCTACAAAATAGCTTTCAATGTACACTTTTAGAACAACGTTTATTTGAGAAAAAATAAAAAATAATACCTTAATGGAGTTTGAAGGTTCAAAACAACAGGTTGTGCTAAAAAATTTAACATGCTCATCCAAACGGAGATTGAAACAAGGTTCGTTTCGGGATTTCCGCTACTAGACTTCAAGAGTTGCATCAGAATCTCACCGTAATGTTCCGGAAATTGATATTCGAAAATCGTTAGTAAATGTTTTTCATAAAGACAATGAAGAGTTAAGGCTTCGAAAGGTGGATTGATTCCTAACGTAGTTAAAGCTTGCATCACAGACTGGATGAATTGTGATCGTTGACTTATTCTCGGAGATTTTTGACGTAACCAATTGTCTATTTCAAACTAAGAATATTTAAAGATTACAAAATGGTTTTATACGAAATTTTTTTATAAAATATTCACCTTTGAAAGAAGTGCGAATGCAACGTCGTATTTTTGCCCTATCTCCTTACAGATCGTCGAATACATTAAAAGTAAATTGGAAGTTCCAACATTACATGGAGAAAAATGAGGAGCGAGATATTCTCCCAAATTTGAGTCCTGCAATATTTTTTGTAACAATCTTGGCATCTCATATTCAACACCGCAAATATGGGACTACAAAATAAAAAATTAAATATGAGAAATAGAAATATCATTTCTCGATGAACATTTATAGAAAATAGGAAAATTCTCTACATAAACTTACTTGTCCGAGTTTTTCTAAACACATTGAAAATAGAATTTTGGTAGGTGGATACGAGTTGGTTTCTTCATTTATTAATGAAAGGATATAGTAGAAAAGTTCCACGCCAAGTTCGGCAGTTGCAGGATTACATGAAAGTTGAGATTGTAAATCTCTGTAAATAAAAAATAATTTTTGATTGAATTTATAACCTCAACAAACATTTACTACTGTTTTTAACCAGTATAAAAATCCAAACTCATTTCAAAGTTAAAAATATGATAAGTATTTCAAGTTATAATTTTTAATTTGGAATTTTTATAAGTTGTAAATGATTTTATATTTATTATTACAAATAATAAAAAATAGTTTTTAAAGTTGATGAAACTATGTGTAATGGTTAGATCACTATTCATTCAAAAGTTCAAAGAATATATCTTGAGACATTTCTTATTATCCAAATTATAGATTAAGCCTTTTATATTTCTATTCTCAAAATTAGACAAGCATATAAAATTACTTCCTTATTCTGATAAAGAAAAGTAGTAGATTTGTTCTCTTGTGTGAAAACCAACATTGTCTTCATTATTTTTTACAAAATCTCTGTAAACTCTCAGCATACAGAGACCTGAAAGCCTTTCTTCAGACATGGTTGACCTCAACTAGGTTTATACTCAACAAAGGGTGCTGAAAGCTTTTTCAATGGTTGTTGTAGTAGGATGTAAACATAAAAAAAACATAAAAACATTTTTAACATTTTTTTAAAAAGAGCTGACGTGGTTATCTATTAAATTAGCAAGTTCAAGCTGTTCGAGGTTAATTTTGTCTCTTTGGAGCTAACCATCCACATTTCTCATTTAGTAATTCCTTATAATTTTCTTAAAATCATTTTAAGCAAATTTTGTGAGATCATTTCTGTGTAAATTTGTATTTTCTTTGTATTTGGGGAACAGAATGAATGTGACAGATTTTTTTTGGAGTACAAGCTCCTTTTCATCCAGATCTTTTATGTTCCCTCTTTAATAGTTTCCAACCCTTATTTCATTTTATCCACAGTTGTCAGTTTGGAATATAGCTGAAATCGAGAACTCAACCAATACACCATTGTTCTCATAATATCTGATATATTCAAGTCTAAGTTATTTTTAATTTATAACTGTTTTATTATCGATGCGCTCTTGGAAACCCAGTTAATGCAAATTTTGTTACTTTTAGTTTTATTTTGTTTCAATAATTTAATTATTTCATAGGTGTTTCCAGATTTTCAACTTTCGTTTCGTTGAAAAGCTGATGGGGTCCAATTTAATAATAATTGTTCACCCCATTTAAGAACCTACTTTATTTCAGGCTGGATACCACTTCTTGAGGAAGAGTCTACGAACGGCGACTTAAAGATTATACCGTCATACTGTGTAATTGTGAATTTGGTGTTGTATAAATGTATGATACATTCAGTATGAATGTTGACAGTTTCAGAAATTTCTATTCAGATCTACAAATCCAAATCAAACAATATGTAACTTCTAATTATTTCCAAAAATAAACTTTCATTAGCAAAATATTTATGTAATTTTTACTTACTTAATAGTTCTCTGTATTGTAACAGAAGCAGAGCACAAGTTAGTAGAAGAAAGTTGTAATGCATTTCCCAATAACGATTCATAAGTATTCCTATTAGCCTGTATCTGATGATCAATTCTCTCATTAATTCTAGCCTCTTGCATTTCTAAGATAATCTCAGCAGCTCCGGAGCAGTAAACAGTCTGATTTCTACCTTTACAAGGTACTTTCTTCTTAACCCTATTCAGCACAGATCGGTACAATTGTGGTACCAATTCCTTATAAGCACTATCTAACGCCTTTTGTTCAGATAATTTCAAAATATGATTATGAGCGCATTGTTTTAATATCTTGAAACATTGTTCCAACGATTTGAACATTTCGTCTTTGTTACCGAATTCAACGTTGGGTACTACAGGAACTGAAAGGGTTATGCTTGGAGCCGGTTTGGGTTTGTCATAAGAAGCAAGACGTCGCAGTATTCTTTCTATAGGGTCTTCGCTTTCTACTCTACTTCCAGCATTCAGTAACGGTTTGTTTACGTTGGTTTTTTCACGAAAATTATTCACGCGCCAAATACGAATGTGGTTTTGTTGTTCTTGATTCAGTTGATCTATGTCGAGGAATTCTATCCATGGTAACTAGTAATTAGAAAAATATGTATTAGTCTCATGATATGAGATAGTGCAACAAAAAAGTAAATGGATTGTTCAGTTTTATATATTTTGTGTGTTTCAAGACAATGGTGTAAAAACTTCGGAGAAAATCTGAAAATTTAAATAGCAAATTCAACAAATAATGAAGAAAACAGTTCAAAAATATTTGCTTTTTTTTAGGTCGAGTTTGTTAAGCTTAAAACTTTTGATTTTAATAAAGTCTTCTTATAGAATAGCCCCATTGGTATTTTGAAATTAGTACTGTTTTTGTGAATATTCTATATAGCATAAACAAAGGAAATGAGTAATTCTGTTCTTTTGAAATAGTGACAATGCAAATTGTCTCACTAGAGATTCACTAAGATTTAAGTTGTGGATGAACAGACAAAAGTGAAATTTATAGCATTCATCACACTAACCATAGGCAATGCCACAATTGTTTTAGTGTATGTAATTTAGTTGATAAAATGTAAAAATTATAATATAAATTGAGTTATTTAACTTTGGAATAACTGGAAAACTTGA